>NC_092689.1:25875195-26102695 GCF_964275005.1 Diadema setosum | reverse complement strand
AAAGGAAAAATAAAAAAATCGCCTCTGGAGTAACTTTTAGATGTGAATGGGAGCCGTTTGGCCTAGAAGCGTGTGGTACGTTGCCGTGATGACATTTTTGCTAAGCCCCTGCAGTCTTCTCTCTTGTCAGCTCACAGAGTTCCCTCTCCCACTCTCATCTACCGCTTGGGCTGAATAATGAATGCATCTCCCAGCTCTCCTGTGCTGCATATGAATGTGTTCCTAGAAGTCATTGCGAGAGAGGGTGATATATCGAGGGCTCGAGTGTAAGGAATGGTCCCATTTTGATGGTAGATGACCTACCATTTGACGCTGACTCTGTGCATTTTCATGTGTCTCAGCGGGTTCACTGTTGAAAATGCGAAAACAACAGTTAGCAGGCACTCTACATAACAAGCAAACAAACAAAACCGCATGCGGAGCAGAATAATTTCTGGATGGAACAAATTGGTTTAGCTATGACTGTAGATGCATTTCGGATGAAATGCCTCTTGTCATTTGAATGTATATGTAAGTGTAGGACATAGAACTTGTTACAGATTATTATGGGGATATCATGTTTATGTCATTAGAAGACAGGGTAATTATGTAGATTGTTTGTTTTTGTTCTTTTAAAGTTATTAGCATTTGGTTAATTTGATGGCAGTTCTGATTCAGATTGTTTCTTGTATATCCTATAATGTTTTCAAATCATTTGCAGAACATATCACTATCACTCCAAGTAATATACTTGGGTGATTGTTCCTGTTTCAATAATCTATCATAATTGAATTGTGTAGATTTCTTCAACGTTTCATTTGGTTGTCTGGACCAGCTTTATGAAAATTGATGGTTGCCATTGAAATACTCAAGATATTTATGGGAATATATATTATCAAGGTAAAGCATAACATTTCTGGTTTAAAAGCTATTATTAATGCCTTAAGTATCTACCTTCTGAATAATTTATGTTATTTCCATCTTCATAAAAGGTGTATTAACATATGTTGGATGCATACAGCTTGTAAGATGCATAAATTAAACTGAAGGGATGATTGAATGCAATATTGTAGAGTATGACAAGTGCATTTGTTTTGAAGCATCAGTAAAGTCAGTACGCATTGAGAAAAAAATATCCCTTCTCCCTCAACCATGACATGTACGTGTAAATACTGCCCACCTGCTCATATCAGCTTCCAGAAGGGAAAAGGAAGAGAATAACAAATCAGGATACAGTGGTGTCAGGAATCTGTTCGACTCGAATCCCACGTGGACATCCAGAGTTTCCCCCTTTGCTCCTACCACCCTTTCCCACCCTCTGTACGCACAGACACTCATGCACTCTTTTACCCCCTGTAACTTTGATTGATGACGTTGTCATGGTCTGTCTGAAATTCTTTGATTTACCCTCTTCTGCCCCATGTTTACATGCAGCCTGTATTAAAAACAGGACTACTGGATTGTACAAAAGCAGCCTCAGGAATTATCTTCTTTTTTTTTTCTTTCTTTAAAAAAAAAAAAACTGTTCCATCCTCTCTCAAATGTACCTCAGCTCAGGGGTACCAATATCTCACTGAAGCTTCAGGTATATTTATAGTGAAGAAGTTGGTTCCAATGGTAGGGTACTATGATGAAGTTTGGTGCCTGACACTTCTCTCAGAAGATAATGTTTTGACAAGATAACAACAAGAAACCATGCACATGATAAAGACTCATGTTGCATGCTGTATGACTTCACAACACTGCAGCTTACTTTTGAAAGCTAGCAAATAATAGTAATCATCAATATTTCACTTTTAAAGGCATAATTTACCATTTGCAGATGAAACAAAAACCCAGCATTAGCGCTTTAAAATATTTCTAAAATGTGAGTTAAGGATAGAAACAACCACTGTAAAAATTTGAATTGGTGAAATTAATGTTAAGTGTTATTGAATATACAAAATGTGAACAATAGTTATGATAAAAATGTTTCCAGACTAAACCGTGTACTGTAACGGTTTATTGAGAAAAATACAAATATCTCCTTATATTTTAGGCTTTATCACGAAAATTTTATATGATAGGATGTTTTGTGGTACAACAGACTGACACATATGAATTAAATGGCATATCTTGAAAAATTTTTAAATCGCTGTTCCCAAAGATAAACAGGACCTTTAAAACCGTTATGATTTATTACTGGTTGTAATGTTGTCCATCTGAGCTTTTGGTATAGAGGTATAAATTCATCACATTATGAACTACAAAGTCACAAAAAGTTTCACATTCAATGCTCAAAAAGTGGCAACAATTTATCTTAATTCATTCAGCATATGGTGAGTGAGGCTAGGCATTTTGAATAGGGTTACTTTAGAGAAACCCACAAGAAAAGACAAGACCTGTATAGCTGGATGTCAAGATTGAATAAGGTTTCACTTAAGTTAACATCTGTCTTGTTCGTAACTGATAATACTACCTGTAATGTACATGTATAGTACAATTCAGCTCTATTCGTAGTAGGCGGTGGGCATGCATCAGCGTGACAGTAATCAGATCCTGCCAAATCCATGTCAGTGGTGTCCGATGTCTGAAGACGCCCAAAATTGAAAGGCGAGATGTATGTCAGTCGGGAGGTACCTACCAGCCAGTCTGTCCACACCTGCACACGCACTGGTGTCTGCCGATCACCTGGTTGAGTTCACACCGGGACCTTATATCACCTCCCATCTTGTTGCATCTCCGTAGTACCTCTCAAGGCTCAACATCACAGCAAGGGGCTAGGGCGTGATGCATAGAGCTGCCTGACGATTTTTTGATGGACACGCCTCCTTCCACAGTTAGGACACACGATGTCAGAAGCGGATCTAGAGGGGGGGTTGGGGGGGTTGCAACCCCCCCCCCCAAAAAAAAAAAATAAATAAAATAAAATAAAATAAAATAAAAAATTCGGGGACCATTTTTTTTTTTAAATCTTATCTTTTTTTTAAACTTGTAATTTTATTTTTTTTTCTATTTATGGCAATGACTTCTATACCAAAAATAGTGGTGTTTTAGATGCAAGAAAACGCCATTTTCACACACAGATTTTCAAAAATTCTCCCTACTGTGTGTCCCCCCTCCCATACCCTCCTCCCCTCGCTCGCTCCGCTCGCTCGGGCTCGGTCGCTACGCTCCCTCGCATACCGCCCCCAACCCCCTCCTTTATAAAAAGCTAGATCCGCCCCTGGATGTTGACTGTTGATGTTTAGAAATAGAGTCATCAGCTCTTTAATGGGAAGTGCATACTTGGGGCAACCGGACTTTATGCGGGTACCAGGAATGATGCATAACAACAACAATCACTGCAATCATTGCACAGCTTGACTGATTGCAATGCCATCATAATTTGCAGCAGTAGCGTTGGTCGTATATGCTCAATGTCAAAAATATGAAAGGATCTGAAATCTTTATTTTGTGCATATAATTTGTGGATACAGACAGTATTAAGAAGTAACATTATTCAGATAACATTTTGAGTAGGAAAAGGATTTTTTATGCCCTACAGACAGGCACTAGAAGAGAATATCACACTGTTATATGCAGTGATAGTATGAGAGGGGATAATTTGCATTTGTAAAAAAAAATAGAAAAATATGGTTTAAACATTATTTTGCAACGCACGCATGAGGAAAAGTGTTAATGGTTAAAGTAAAGCATATTTATAAGCATGTCACTGTTTTAACACTAGTTCTCATTTCAAAACCTGTCCACTTCTTCTTCATGTCCTATATGACAAATCTACTGTGCATTTTATTTCATATTAAAAAACGTAATATCAGCAAATCTTATAAGAGATTGAACCAGATTCATAGACGATATATACAACATTCCGAGCACAAAGGCATTTAGGCAAATTGCTCTGTCATTAAGCTTTGTCATTAATCTGTATTAAATGTCGCAATTTGTTGAGCATTTAGAGTGACATATCTTGTTTTTGTTCAAGAGATATTGTCGCATAATGACGATAATAACAATTAGAGAATGATGTCTGCTGCACAGGGATAACATGCACCCCTGTGATTACTCCAAATAATCATGCACGTATCATTCTAGGCAATCTCTAATCTTCTCTTAGGTCCTCATGAACTGAATTAAGCCAGGTAAATAAAATACAAAGTTGTTAACCCCATTTTGAAGTACAGGCTGCAGAATTATGATGATAGGAAATGGGTAGTTACTAAAGCATGCTATTGTGTTATGGGTCAGTTGTCAAAGCCAAACCACACACTAGCCAAAACATAAAAAGGGGGTGGGGAAGAAGGGGGGGGGGGGGTATGAGGAAGACTGGGACTGGTCTTTGTTGTTGATAAGGTTACCTCATTGAGTGTTACAGCCATTATTAAGTCACACAATTGAGTAATTGTTGTTGACCCTGGTTCAGGGGTCTCCTTATTTGAGAGGGGATTTAGCTGTATAAATGAGAAGGGATTACAATAGCAGGTGACCTCAGAAGTGAGGTCAGTTGAGGTCAAACCAGCAAAGTTGCTTGTAGTTGTGGAGCTATGGGGATGGTTATAGGCAAATCACTGAGTACTCTCAAACTTGTGAAGGGAAATAAACAGAGTTGTGAATGGCTTGACCTGAGAAGGTTAAATCCAAACTTGTTTGTTTTATGTCAACTGTCACTAGATTTTGTATTGAAAAATAAACAAAACATGGATATTGAAACCAACTGATATTTCATTAGTGATTATGGAAGCCACTACACGGTATCATTGAGGGAGTGTCTGGTTTCGTGAACCAGTTTATTATGCTCTACCAAGACATTGATGTTTAAAACATCTCTTAAGACACACTGTGCATCATGTGTAAAAGTTTGAAGAAAATTATGGCTTCCGTGTGTAACACTAACATTGCAATGCATCTCTGTTTGGTACTGATGCAATTCGAATGGCTTACAAGAAACGGTTATGTAGGCATGCTCTAACTTCACAGAGTTGCTGAATTTGCAGAAGTATCTGTCTACTCACAAAGTTGGAAAAAGTGAAACCACTACAAAACCACCACAGTATGATTACAGTGCACTCCCATTATAACAAACACAGTTAGAACAAAATTCCGGTTACAACGAAGTACAGATTCAGGCCGCAACATTATCTGCTCTCAGTTTTTTTAATTGTTTATTTGTTTGGTTGCAATAAAGTTCGATAGAACGAAAGAAAACTGCGGGTTCTGAGGACTTCGTTGTAACGGGAGTCCACAGCAGCATCTTGAAGAGAAGGTGGTATAGATATTTCCCATATCTCTCATGCTTGATGGGGTCTGGAGTGAGTAGACTATCATGACTGCATCCCTGTTATCAAGGGCGTGTGCCTTTCAATTGCTCAGGCAGCTGAGGACCCCCCCCCCCCCCCTTCACTCCTGTCTCCCTGCAGTGCGGATTTGCAGACTTGGCTTTCAATGCTTGGCTTCCAATTCTGAGGCGGCAGCTGCAGACCCATGCATTTCTCCTCTCTTTTATGTAAGGCAGGGATCGGATTTGGTGTCATTCTCTTCTCCCGGGGATATGCTGGAGACACCTCATGTTGTACATAGCACATGATGCAGGCAGGATTGTTTCATCGATGTCTAGCACTGGGTGAAAATGAAGTCATAATGAGCAAGGAGATTTGCATACATGTCTGTACATGGCAGAACTCTGTGAAGAATCCTGTAGTGAATAGATGTCACTTTTATACATTCATATTTCTGAGTTAGTACAAGCTAGGCAGTAAATGCTTGGAATATTTCATTCTCATTGATGACGATATGCTATAATATATGCAGTCAACATCATTTATTTATATACTGTAATCATGCATGCATAAAGATATATTTTGGGCAGTTTTATTTTAATAAGTGTGTATTTAACCCTTTGAGGACGAGTCACGCGTATACTCGGGCAGGAGTCTATGGGAAATGAGTGTTGTGGTCAAATCAGCCCGTCCTTAACGGGTTAATATACACAGGTCAGCTCTAGAAATATGTGATTGGAACATGGTGTACAAGAGCACCATATACTAGTTTTCCAACTCATGAGCTGAATTTGTCCTTAGAAGGATGGTGATTTCTAATAAATGTGCTGAAAAGTATATAACAGGTCAGTAAGAAGTTGAGCTGAATTTCATGAAGGGAGAAAGATTTGACCACTAACTGATCAGGAGATCATCTAACATATCTTCTTCTGTAGGAAAGTCTATATACCATACACCTGACTGTGATGTATTTCTAGAATAGTACTCTTGGCTTGTGATTTGTATTTCTTGAGGCATATCAATAATGTCATCTCATTGTAGGAAGCATTTTCTTTCTGATAGAAGTCACAAGGGTGCTGTGTTTTGTTCATCTCGACCAAAACAGAAAATTAATTTCTGTTTGCACCCCCAAAAAGTTGCTTGTATTTGTGTGTAAAGTAATAAAGGAGAACTATGAGTGAACATGTGATGTCATTTCAAATGATCCAGCCAACTATCAGGTATGGTAAAAGTGGATATTTTTGCTTGAGGAATTTCTCTTTGCGATCTGCTGAGTATGATGAATTTTGTGTGTTTTTAATTCCGCGGAATCAAGATGATACATAGTGGTACATACAACAAGCAAAAAATTTGCATGCTTTAAATTTTGCATTAGTGTCTGGTTGTGCGAAATGCGCGGAAATTTGAGCACTGCAAAAATTTTGAATTTTGCACTATGCACATTATACACTATATCATTAATGTTATGTAGTTGATTAATAACATTTTAACAGTCACACAGAGTATTCCATAGCGGTTCTTTTGGTTTGAGTGAAATGACTTCATTGTTAATGCTTTGTGCCTTCCTCATGTGCACTGTGACATCATATTATCTGTAAGAGTTGGGCACAATTCTTCCAAGGATACTCTGGGTTTTCATCCTTCATGCATCCAGGCACTCAGCTTACCTTGCAAGGCTTTTCATCAGCCTTCAGTAATCCCTCCAAACTTGACCTAGTTGTGAAGTTAGCGAGTCCACTAAGGCGTAGTGATGTGCTTCAGTGCAACAGAGAGGCCATGGTGATGCAATGGGGATTAGGGGGATTAGATAATCTCTATTCACTGGTAATTAAGTTTATAGACACCTGAGCTAGTGAGTCTGTGAAGAAAATGCTCCTGCTCTCATGCCTACTGGTAAAAAAATCACAGGAAGGTGTAACGATGTATGGAGTATCACACAAGATACAAGAGCTGATTCCATGTTTGCCCTTTGAGAGACAGAATTGTATTCTGAATTTTGTCACATCAATTCAGGAGTTACTCAACTGTTTTAAATCTCATATGTACGTTGCGTTTGCATTTGAGTTTCTATCCTTTGCCTACTTGACAGTTTATTCCTGAAGCTGACTATATTTAGTTAACCACATACTAAATTAGAAAAGGGAAAAGAAGAAGAAAAAGAGAGAGATTGCAGAGTTGGCAGTGGTTGAAATATCCAGCAAGTGATACTTTCATCACGGCCTGTGCAGGTTTTACACATAGAGGGCGCCAGTCATGTTTTTGGGCCCTGGCTTACTCTGTGGGCTGAACATGTGTGGAACAAACATGTCAGGATGTTGATCCCAGCGTGTGATAGAGATGGCTCGCTATGTGTCAAGCTAAATGCCAGCCATTTGATGCAGGATAACTTCCATGATCCCCTTCAGCCTCTCATATTCCATAAGAAAATAATAGAGATAGGCAAACACTTTCATAATTGCAATTCAGAGGAAGGACTCGAGGGAAATATTCAGGTGATATGGCAGGATGGACTGGGGGCGGGGTGTGCATGTTCCTCATGCACTAAATGTTCTACACTGTTTCAATTCTTTTGGGAGAACTAAGAGATAATGTTGCCCCAGAGCATAAATGGAGACATGTTGTACGTGCTGAGCTTCAATAAGTAGGGTTTTAGTTAGCATACATCTGAAATGACATCAGTTAGAAAAAACAACAACAACAAAAATACAGCTGTAGTAATGTTATAATCGCATTTCGGAATTATAAGTCTGAATTCTAAGTTATGTGGACTTTTGATAATGGATCACATAATGGTTCACATTTAGTGATTGAAGAAAAAAAAATGATGGAAGGCACATGTGTAATTCTGCTATGCAACAAATAAATTCATAATAAACTTCATGGGATATTCAGAGTAAACATCGCTTTAGTGGTACAGTTTACCTTTGCTGCTCACATGTAGACTGCTGAAGGAATAGGAGCATCCTGACAGTGAATATATTTAAGGGCACTCCTTTTTATGCTTCATCAGGTATTGTCAGTGAGCAAGATATATGTACTTTGCACTTTGGAATCAGACTGATTTCTTTTTTTCATAAAGTCTGGAAGTCAGGATTATAAAACATGTTTTCTGTGTAAACACCCTTTTAATACACATTGGCCTTTGAGTCTTGTGAAGCGTGTGTGGGTGTAATCCTTTGCTGAATAGGCATACAGTGTATTCATAATCAACGCCCCCGTCCTGAGAAAATGGTATAAAACTTCCGAATAGGCTCGTCGTCACGTCACGCTCCAAAAACCTCCCGCTAATTGCTGTCTGCAAACCAGTTGTTACGGAATATTATGTGTGGGCTGACTTCTGACATGTCTCTCTTTGCTTGTCACAAATTTTATGTCTGAAAAATGAGAATCTTCTCTTATTATGAACATTATGCACTTTAACATAGCCAGCTAAAATGGCAGCAGCATTTAGGATACAGTTATCAATTTAAATCCCTGGTCTGATACTGAGTGTTTGTGTAAGTTAGCAAGTGCAAGAGATGACTTTAACACCACAACGTCTTATTTGCCTCAAACCCAGACTTATCGATTTGATCATGTGCGTAGAGAACACACTACTTATGAGAGGGTAGTCATTATGTGGGGGTTAGCGAGACGTACCCACTGCCTGATTTTTGCATCACTCTCACTGATAGCTATGCTGCATAAGATATCAGTGGTGATTTAAAACAAGCAACCCATGGAGAGATAATCACAGAGGCTTCATTTTGTTGACAAGTTGTCTGGGTGTTTCATCTGCGATGAGCATTTCAAAAATTTGTGCAGTGGGAGTAGCCGTCGTTTGTTTCCTGTATCATTAAAGAACAAGTTCACCTTCATTAACATAAGGATTGAGAGAATGTAGCAATATCAGTAGAACACATCACTGAAAGTTTGAGGAAAATCGGACAATCCGTTCAAAAGTTATGAATTTTTGAAGTTTTTGTGCAGTCACCGCTGGATGAGAAGACTACTGCAATGTATGATGTCACATGCGTACAACAATATAAGGAAAATATAAAGAGAATTTCACAAAATTTCATCTTTTGAAAAAAGTACACATTCCCTTGACTTGTTACTGACATATGTTGTGGGTAATATTATTCCCATTGCCTTTAGAAAGAGGCAAGTCAAGTGCTCTTTTATTATGCGAAAAAAGTGAAAATATGTTGAATTTTCTTTACATTTTCTTTATACTGTTGTACTCATATGACATCACGAGCCTTAGTAGTCTCCTCATCCAGCGGTTCCGACACAAAAATTTTAAAAATTCATAACTTCTGCATCGATTATCCAATTTCCCTCAAACTTTCACTGATGTGTTCTACTAATATTGCTGCATTCTCTCAATTCTTATGCTTATGAAGGTGAACTTGTCCTTTAATATGCTGGAATGAGAAGAGTTTTAGCAGTCATAAGGATAAATGGGAAATCTGAAAGGTACCAAATCGAACATTGGCTACTTTTTAACATGCTTCTCTATATATTGTGCCACTTGCAACCTCAGTGAGCTAATTTATGCCTCGCATTGTGATATGACATCATCCATGCAAACGGAGGGGACATGTTTCATAATGTGGTTTGCAAATTACATTAAATTGCAATGATTGTAGTTGCCATGGCAATGATGTTAATGCTCTCAGCTGATTGGTTGTTGTCTTGCTGCAGTTAGTATTCACTGAGTGTGCCTCTTACATGCTTTGCCAAATGAGGCCCTGCTATTGTAAGTGGCCACCAAATGATCTTGTTTCTCATGTAATATCAGATCACAAAGAATTCTACTGTTTACTTTGAAGATTTGTGAGAAAACTCAATGCTATAGTTTTTGTGCTTAATCTCAAGGCATTACAGCTCATCTTGTTGTAGTTTTGAGTTTTCCAATCTCTCCAAAGTAGAATGTTCCAAAATACAGTTACTGCTGGAAATCTGAATGACTTTGAATTTACTGTTACAGATCATATTTCCATATTCTTTTGACAATTTAGTGACCATACTCTTTCTTCTCCTTTCTGTGGCACTGAATATCAGCTTATATTGAACAAAAGTTGCTTTAAATTTCATGTTAACATTCGAGAGTATTTTCTACAAACAGTTTATTTACTGCTTAACTCTGCTGTCATCACAAACAATATTTGCTAGTGTGTTGACCTATAGCCAAAAGGAAAATAACAAAAATCACATAGGTCTCTGCGCTTTCATGCAATATTATGCTGAAAAATTGTGAATCGACATAGAACTTATGAAAATATTGTGCCTCAAATATGAACTGAAAATGTCACTGTTTGTTTTTCTTTGGAAGTGGTGGTGGTTGGGGGGAGGGGGGAGGGGTAGTACTTGTGCTGCGATTCTCAGAGTGTGAGTTTTCTTTTCTGAACTTTTCATTACTGTGTTTATATCACAGTGACGTCAATGCATACTTAGTTCGAGGTAACTGATTTCTGGAATGACTTTCACACAACGCTGATTTTGCTGTGCTTTTCTCCCCTGCCTGTAAGATATGGGACACAAATTTTGCTGTGCTTGTAGTTATTTTCTATCTTATTTTCGTCATAAATGCAATAAGCGTCATGTCCTGCATTATTGATGCACCATGGCATGATGTATCCAAGGAAAGGTGCCTTGCTTCACTGTGCATGACTAAACTACCTATAGGGAAGCGCATACTCTTGTGAACACAAGTGGTCGTTTGACATTTTTCGTTGGACTCGGCCTCACGCCTCTACAACATCATCCTACTCTAGAGAAAGTGAAGTGTTTCATGTGAATAATAATTTCTTTGTTCAGTGGAACTGAACATGGACTGTCTCTGTATAGAAATCAACCATGACTTAGGCTGTACGTACAGTATGAGATTTTGCATACCGAGAAACATGGTTTTGAAACCTCGATTTGACAGAGGAGCGTTTAAAGGGGCATTCCGGACGATTTTCATGATTTCACATCATGTAGTACATAAATCAACAGCTTCATGTATAGATTTGTAGAATTTATTGTGGTTCTTGAGCAGAGAAACAGTACTTTCAAAAACCTTAAACAAATTACACTGAACAAAGATGATGACATAGGAGCCTCACATATCTCAGAAATGTAGCAGTGTCATTCCATTCCAATACGGCATGCTTGCAAGCTCACCTGTGTGTAATCTATGCATGCCTTCTTCTTTTGTTCTGCTTCCTTGAGCCACATCTCATGCATTCTTATGGTGAGGCTGCCATGTCATCATCCTTGTTCATTGCCATTTGTTAGAAATTTCGAAAACATTCTTATTTTTCATCCCAATCATTATAAATCCTGAAACTCTGTACCCAGTATAACTAATTTATACATGTTCAAATGTAAAAATTTGAAAATCATCCGGAGGTCTCCTTTAAGAGTGTAGCTTGAGCATGTTTCTGGCTTGCTGGGACTATGCCATTGTGCATCTCATTATGTGCAGCTTGTCCCTTGGCAGTTAGATTGGTCAAACAGGGTGCGCTCAACTATGATGATATAAACCATTTTTCAAATCACAGTTGCATTGATAAGTTGTTTCGAAACCATGTTTGTGATCATGACTACCATTAATGACAAAGTTTAAACCACAAAATACAGTTTCAAAACTATGTTTCTACCCAGAAAAGTTTGTTATAAATGCACCCTTAGATTCTCATACTAGTAGACCGATCAGGGAGTTACAATAAGTTAACAAGTAATATCTAGCAGGGAAAGTTTAATTGTTGCACAAACCAAGCCATGAGTGCTGTGATGTGTTCTACTACTTTGCTGCTTTATAAGGTGGATGAGGAAAGAACGTTGACCAAAAAAGAAAAATACTCTGTTTCAGGAACAGAGATAGAGAATGCAGGATAGTGTTACATCAGGCAAAATAGTTTTATCCCCCTCCTGCAGCCCCAATAAAAAATTGCCATCATAGCTTAAGAATTGGCTGTGGGGATAAATATGATTCTTTGCTATCTCAGTGCACATACTGGTTACACAGTGTCATTGCCATTTTGTAATGCAGATGCATGGCTTTCGAATTTTGTCCGACTAATGTAAAACATTTTGGCGAGGGTGGGCATATTAGAGACTCATTTTCATGAATAAATGGCAGGTATTAAATGCAGTAAACATGGCAGGAGAGTATTATCCAAGATTGCAAATGGGCACTAGAAGATGATTAAACACACACACACACACACACACACACACACACACACAAAGCACACACACACACACATATATGGCTCGACATTAGTGGTGACCTGTTGGTTGCCCGGGGGCCACTAAAAATTGATGTCAGGCCACTAAATGTTGTTTGATGGGCCGATTGGGCAACTAAGATTCAAAATGGATTATTAAGTTACCTTTCAGTTTGGACCAATGCGTTTCTTTTTTGGTCCACCAAAATTTAAAGATGTAAAAATTGTAGTGGCAAGAATGGGCCACCAGAGTCAATACTGTAAAACCCAACATTTTTGCGTGCATGACACTTTTGTGAATTTTGCTAGAGGCCAAGAGTCAAGAATAAATTCAAATCAGTCAATCAGTCAATCAAAAGAAAGAAAAATGCACTCGAAAGTGCTTGTGTACACATTGCATTGAATGCCAGTGGGGTTTCATGAAAGTTTCATGCTGTGAAGAAGGCAGTCAGCTATAATTTGCCAAAGTTTAAAGATGTTACTGGTTTTACAGTAATTAGTGTCAATCCCTGATATGTAGTAGGCTATATAAATGCTGGTATTTCTAACAACACTGGGAGGAGGGGGATGTACTTGCAGGGATGGTATAGTTTTGGTTGAGATGGGGTTTCATGTTTCCAACTTTTTTTGTGTGTGAGGTAATGGAAAACCTCTTATGAAATATGAAAGAGCATGTAATTCTAAGAGGGAATCAAAGTTTATTTGATGAAATTTGGCATTGAAATAACAGATATCTAAAACAAAGGCATCCTAATAAAAAGTGGAACCCACTTTTCATTAGGATCGCTTTGTTTTACTTTGTTTTTTGATATTTCAGCCATTTCAAAAGCGATTTTCATCAAATAAACTTAAACAAATAAACTTAAAATTCCTCTTAGAATTGTATGCTCTGTAACATTTCATAAGTGGTTTCTTCGTATCTCGCAAAAAGTTTTAAGCGCATCTCAACTAATACTATACTATCCCTTTAATAGTGTGCTTATGGTCCTGACTGCTAATCGTGAACCAGTAGTCTTTGACCTTTATGTTCAGCTTTGTTGGTGGATTTACCCCTTGCAGTGCCACATCATACGTGCAGTCAGTTTTCTGATTCAGTGGTGTGACCGAAGCGGGGTGTGCGCATCGGACTGTGTCAGAGAGTGTGGCGTTGTGCGAGGCTGGAGCAGACTATGAGAGAGTGCATGCTATGGTGCTCCAATCGTGCAATCTTGGAATTGAGATAATTTTATTCATATTCCTCCTCCTCTTCCCATTCTTCTGCCATAAAACAGGATCCATAACTGCCAGGGAAAAAGTGAAGCAGAGGAAAAATTTGTGCGAAATCTAGCACTCGTTGCCAATGAATTCAAACCTCCTCCCTCTCTTTTCTTTCACCATCACACTCGCTTTCGTCTTTTCCTGTCTCTTTTATTGCACGAGTCTTTTATCCTATAAAATTGAACAGGATGCAATGGAAATTGAGTGGAGGAGAGTGCAATTTGTAGCACTGTAAGAATAGAGGTGATGCACCTGTGATACTACAATCTCATCCATTTGTGTGCAGGTGGTTCTAGTCTGTGTGCAGTTCTGTCGTGGTTGTTGTGGCTGGGATGCATGTACACTTTTTTGTAGGTTGTGTGTGTGTGTGCTTGTGTGTCTATGAGTATCTGTATGTGTGTACATGTGTGAGTGATTTTGTGTGTGTGTGTGTGTGTGTGTGTGTGTGTGTGTGTGTGTGTGTGTGTGTCTTTGTGTGTGCATGTGTGTCTGTGAGTGTTTGTGTGTGTTCTTGCTTGCAGTGCATAAAAATAATGTGCAAATGGCGTAATATTCAAGATTGATGTTTCCATACTGCTGCCCAAGCTCTGTGTATGTTTTCCATCTAGTGGATAGCATCACTCTGTCTGACATCACATTCACAGGTTTATGTGGTAGTTTATCTCATCTGCCTTTTTTTTATGTGGCATTTTTTGACCAAGAGCTGATCTCCATCATCTGTGCTAACTCTCTTACCATTGTGTCAGAAATTGTGTAATTTCAGAAGTCCATGACTTGGTTAAAACACACTGATCACAGAAATCTAAACAAATTACCCATACACTACCCTATGTAGTTGTCTTTGATCATAGCTGAAATAGTGGCGGTGAGAATGGGAACTTGCACGTGTGTCCTACTTTTTTTTTTTTTTTTTTTTTTTTGAGACCAGCTGACACCATTCTGTCAAATCAATGATGAGCAAGCCAGGCATATGAAGTGAATTTAGCCTCTGGAAGGAGGGATGGTTTGAAGTAAGCGAGTCAGGTGGTATGGCATAGAGAATAGTCTATTTCTAGAATATGAAAGATGTAGACATGACCTATTAAAGCCAGCATCTAAAAGGAGTGCACTGCTCATTTCATTCTCACCCGACATTAAATGTATTTGAGTTTTGAATCGTAGACTTGAAATTCAAACTGCTAACCTAGCTCTCATTAAATATTAACAGACTAACAAGTAAGTTTCATAGAGATGTATGCATGCATTTCAAAAAGCATTGTATGGGATGTACATGGAAAGACAGGTGAATTTGTAATATTTGGTAATGATGAAACCAAAGACCTCATTGGTATCATTAAAAGAGGATATCACAATCATGAGATTTGTCTCATTGTCAGAACACAGATCTTTCCACAATATCCACTATGATTTTGAGATGTTGTGGCCCTGTATTGTAGGATCAGTGTTGCATGAAATCACATCTGTGCATAAGTTATCTTCCCAAACAAGTGCTTGAAATGCTGATAATGCTGTTATGATATTTTTTTTTTATTGTTGAAAAATAATTTCTGAGCTGTTGAGATGCTGAAACAGAATTTTAACATGGACTTCTCAGCTATATTGAGAAAAGGAGAAGAAATAGAAAACAAGAACAAAAGCAGAGCAAAAAAAAAAAAAACCAAAACAAACAAAAAAACCCAAAGAAGATGAGGAAGAAGACAACGAAGACAGAGGATTTGGAAGAAGACATGGCAAAAAACAAAAAAATGTAAAGCATCAGGAGAAACACAGAGGAAGAGAAGGAGACATGTACCTACAAAATATTTTGATCATCTACTCTATATTCTCTTGATTTATGACTTTTATCTGGCAAATTGATAGGAGTTAACTGCTGTCATGTGTCAAACGTAAACACAGACACATGCCCACCATGCAGTCTCTTCAGATATACACTCTCACATAGACACCTACCCTGCTTAGAACCCTCATTATGATGCAGTCTGTTCATCCATTATTCTCCCGTATCTGATTCTTTTGTGAAGTGAGATATTAAATATATTGAAATATATTGTGTGAGTGCGCCTATGGGGGGGGGGGGGGTCAAGAGGAGCAAGAGAGAGAGAGAGAGAGAGAATGAGAGAGAGAAAAAGAGAGAGGGAGAACAGAGAAACCTTTACAAATTGTAAATAGAATTATTGGAGAGTGCGAGATAGACTCTGACATGATATCCCTGCGCAATAAAGATGAAATGTGATTAAAACAGGCGAGGATAGATAGTACAGGAAATTGGAGGGTTGGGTACTGGTCTCAGCTCACACCCACTAGGTGAGATGGTGCGCTAGAAGTAAACTCCACTTTCAATATGCATAGACTGCATGGCACCAAATGGAGAAATGCTTTTTGTTGTTGTTTTTTTTTTTTTGTAAGTGATCACCTACACATTGCCATTTTTGCAACATCAAGGTGTAAAGTAATATCTTTGATGTCAACATGAAATTATGAGTGCTGCCTTCTTATCACAAACACACACCACTAAAATGGAGAAGAAATTGAAGCTGTGGAAGCACTGTTAATTTCCTATTGTGGACAAACACCACACACAACGAAGCCACTTGCTCTTAGCACACAATTAATGTTCTTTCAGATATTCTTAGTAGAAGCAGTGCATACTATACAGATAACACCCTACTAAAAAAATAGAGGTAAAAAAAATGACACATCGTTTTCATGCACAGGTCAAATTACATGCAACTGTAGCACAGAAAAGTCATGTGCAGTGGTATTGATAATATCCATAGCATTGTATGTATTATGTCCTCCAAAGCTCTTCAATGTAGCAGTAACTACTGAAAGCAGTGCAATACCTTACAATATTTTTGAACATTTTGCTATGAAAGAAGGAATTTAGAAGTTACAGTTTGTCATAGGACTTATCTTATAGTTACTGATTACGATCTTTTTCCATGTGAAAAAAAAAAAAATCAGAAGAAAATTTTTAAGTAGGAAAAACATACACGACTCACAGCTCATTTCACTTTTTTTTTTTTTTTTTTTTGGGGGAGGGGTAAGGGGTATTGATTAAGTTGTTAATGGTTAACACCTTTTTTTCCTCTTTCTATGCTGTACCTTATGAATGACATGTTTCTCTACCCCAATAAATCAATGTGTGGTGCTGGACTGTAATACACAATGTTTATTGATATGTTGTGTGTGCAAGACCACTGTTCTCACATCTACTTAAGATTCCAAAAAGTTTGAGGACAGAAAAGTGGTTCAATACTACTCAAATACAGACTGCAGTATCTGAAGTGCATTACAGGATATTAATGGAAGGAAGAAGTTGGAAATGTTTTTTTTCCTGAAAAAAATCTTAGTTCGACCTCTCTAAAAAGTTGCACAGGATAGATGTGTACTTCTTACATGCATGAATACCTTAACTGTGGGATTCTGGAGAGATATGTGTGTGTGTGTCTGTTTTTTTTTTTCTTTAAATTCTAGTCTTATGTGCTTGAGAAACAGGCCTCTGTGACGGCTGAAATTCAGAACGTCTGGCAAGTTTGCTAGAGGGGTACAGCGATGCATTCTTAATGAAAAGCTGTGAGGATTTGGCATGAAGTGTGAGGGTCCTCGAGGCAACTGTGTCTCTAGGGTGTGGATATGTATCTGCACTGGAAACAACAGTGCAGCGATATTTCACTGGCATGTATTACAGGACGGTGGAAAGGACAACATTCAAACTTCTTGTTGTTGATGATTATTAGTTTGTGACTGCTCTTGTGTTTCTGGAAACATTTTTGGATAGCTAAGGATTTTTGCACCCACAATCTCACATCAGAGCCTATTATAAAAATGATATTAATATCCCACTGCTAAACATGACAATTAATAAGCCCTTGTTAACTCTGACATAGATGCTCCTTCTTGTGGTTGGATTTAACTCTTTTTTTTTCCAATGAAATTCCAAATAATTACTTGAGCATTCATTTAGATTTTGCTGTCTTTAAATGGTGTACAAAAATTGTGTAAAGGAAATCAAGGAACAATCATCGAACAAACAACCAAATGACAGGAAATAACTTCGTGCAGAGTGCAGATTATACCAGATATATATTTTTGGAATAAATAATTTTCAGCTTTCTCCCAAATTATTCAATATGGTAAATAATATACTCATTAATAAATTCTTCTGTACCTACCCATTCCACAAGACACCATCAAAAGCTACCTGTGAAATAATGTACTTTAATAATATATACAGTATGTATGTATTTTTTTTCTGTGTCATCTTGTCAAGGAGTGAGGCTGTTGAAGGTAAAATTCAGATATGTTTAGTTGTTGTTGTTGTTGTTTGTTTTTTTTTGCTAGGATTTGTCAGCCATAATTGTGATATGTGCGTATCATTTCATATTTTGCCAATGGGATGTCATCAGTCTTTTTGTGCTGAGACAAGAGGGATTGGGGATCCATGGAGATATAGGTGGCTTTCAGCTGCAAATGGAAGTGCATTAACTTCCGCGACCTTCAGGCATGCCCAGTGCAGGTGCATGTGAGATATATTTGCTTGTATAATGGAAAGATGAATTTAAACGGGAGTATTTTGCATCATACGACTGCTGCCTGTCGCCCACTCTGAAGATGATTTCATGAAATTGAAATCGCCCTTTGAAAGGTTTCCCTTCTTTTTTTGGCCCATATTTTTCAGTTAGGACAATCATCTCACGTTATGGCAAAAGAGATATGGCCTCTTTTTCCCCTCTTCCTAAAAATGAATGTCATTTTTATTTAAAGAAATATACATCTAGAAAAAAGTGTAACTGTTCAGAGAATGTAGCATAGTTGAAAGTGCGTGTAATGTAGTCGACATAATACACGTTGAACAAACAAGAGTGCAGATTACTATAAGTAGAGTAAAACAATTATCCCATCCTTTCTCCTAACTTTGATAGTAAAAAGAGGAAGAAAATTGATATGTAGCTCTTTTTTTTCTTCTTCTTCTAAAGTTAGCAGTTACATCCACACAGGTCATGAAGTTATCACTATTGCTGCCAACATGTAAGAGGAATTGTGGCTGAAGCTGATTACTTTCAATGGCTGTAGATAGGTGACTGAATTGCACTATCTATCCCTTATCATGGAATTGATATTCTTCAGGCAAAATCTTGCAAGTATGATTCTGCATGTCCTCAAATTATTGCAATGTGCAATACATGCCCACAGTGAATTCACATGGTGCTCGCCTCTTTATGAAAAGAGATGCGAGGGGGAAGTCCTACTTAATTGTTGATTGAGCAAATAGTAAAGGGACTTATGTCAGTAATTAAATGGATTGGATGCCGCCCCTCGCGCCACGAAGCACGCAGCGCTCCTTCGGTCTCCCGAGAGTTTGTCTGTTTGCACGTTGTGAGAGAGCATCCTGATCTAATGGCCATTCCATACTCTTCAAACACGCCACATGCACGAGTGAATCGCATCATAATTTTGCCCACCTTCGGTTTCTGCCTTTATGCCCAAGCATTTTGATGATCGCTCTTATTATTATTTTTTTTCCCCTGTACACTTGTGAGCTCAACACTGAGGATTCGTCGGCTTACAGTGTACCTGGTGAGATATTATAGTCACTATATTCTTGTCATGTGCGATAGACTTGTGTGAACAGTTGTATTTGTTCCACAGTTATCCCAGTACTTTTTATGAATTATTATGAATCTCATCTACTACAACATATAATACACACATACAAGTATTTTTCCAGACTCCACATAGTGGCGTACAGGATTTTGTTATACCTGATCATTTGTGAGTGTATACTGATGGCAAAGGCCACGCCTTAAGTCAATTAAGATCCATTTTATGTCTGCCTAGACAAGTGTCGAAGGGCCTGATTACATCATCACTACTCTCATCATGCAGTGAGATATCTAGATTTCTCCTCACTGTATACAGTGTGTAATGCAACTTGCGTCAGTAAATATTTCAGCTGTATTGCCGAAGAAATGCTCGACAGGAAGTATTTGCTCGATGATCTTTGATTTGTATGAAGATATTTCATTGCACAGCAGACTACAATGTCTGTGATCCTCCAATTTATTTCTGTAGCCAAGAGCCTTGTATACTTGTGTCACTATTTGAATGAAGTCACTCCCATCTGCTGTTAAAATTTTCCCTCAAGCTTGACATAAATAGGTTTATGTAGGCCTTTGGCTCTTTTATACGCCATACTGTAATGGGCCACGGTGATGCACTTTGCTCTGATGGTATCCGCCACCATATATGATGGATGAGGATGCACTTTCTGTATGTCAGATGTTTGCTTTCTCTGTGAAAAAAAGAAATGACCAGAAGGTAACTGTTACCATAACAACCCTTAACCACCTGTGACGGCACACATGTAACACACACACACACACACACAGACACAGACATACACACAGATACAGATACAGATACAGACGCAGACACAGACACGTGCACACACACACACACACACACACACACACACACACAAAATGCTCTGGTATGATTTAGATCAAGATTACATGTGCAGCTTTCTGAATGTATTCTACCTGATCGTAAGAGAATAGTTTTGGCAGTACCAGCCCAGATGACACCTATGAGATATAGATCCTGCATAATGAAGACTTGCGTAATGAATATAATGTAATATTTATACAAGCCCCGAGAACGCATGTGTGCGGAATACAAATTTCAGCGATATCAGGACATGTGTAGCAACATATAAAGTAGCATTTGCAGAGTTGTGATTGATGGCTGAACTGTAGTATACTCTTGTGTGTGAAAGCTTTAGGCATGTGTTTTTGATACTGCACCAGCTATCAGACCTTGTGGAAATAATTTTGCTTTGAAAATACAAATACTCGTAATTTTACCCAGGGTAGTAAGTTTCAAGTACAATGTAAGTAGATGCTCCTTGAGCAGTGAAAGTGTCCAAACATGCCATGCAACTGGGTTTAGATTGATACATCTGTCTATTTATCTGGACTGTGCAAAGTGTTTTACTTTCTGTATAAGCAAACAGATGCTGTAGGTGTATTACATAATTCAAACAGACAGTAGCGATACTGGACAGTTATCACACATTATAGTCATGAATATTCTGTGGTTGATTACTTTCAGAACTGGCAAGACATCAGCGCAAACCAATTTTCGAGGTTTGCTTGGGGTGCCAGAGCATCAAAGATTTAGGGCAGCCAGGGTCCCCAGCACTGCAAAAGTAATGGATTCATTAAGGGAGATGCCCCATATAGATGTGTTATTACCCCCTCCAATGTGGGCAAAGTTGCAATGCCCTCCTCTTCCCCGAGTTCAGTCGCTGATGAGAATGTTACCAGTATATTGGTTTTCATCAGGGCTGCATCATTGTGCAGTTATTCACATATTATGACAGCGGGGGACATGGGAGACCCACGCCATTTTGCCCCCGAAATGAAAATCCAATCTGCAAGAAATCCCCTACCTAATGTCCGCAATCGTTTCTTTTCTTTCTTTTTTTGGATTTGATTAATGCAGAAGGCTCTTTATTCCCCGAGGTTAGAGGGAAATTAGAATTAGATGGCATGAGGGGAAGGGGTGAATGGAGGTGTAGGTAGATGAGTTAGGACCCAGGAGGAGGAGGTACTCTGAGAAGGACAAAAATAAAAGGAAAACTCTAAGAAAAAAAATAGAGAAGGATAGAAATGGAAGGAAGAGATAAGTACAAAGTTACAAGATATGGTGTAAAAAGAATGACAGACACAAATGTGGGCTGATGATAGTGTGGATGAAAAGGGAGAATGAAAAACAACAACGATATGATGCAATATTTGGTACCCTGGGGTACCAAATGAAAATTCGCCATTTTGTTGAATTAATTTTTTTTTTTCAGCGCTGTACCCTGGCTTACCAAAAAATGTGTCAAAATATTTTTTAGTATTATTTTAGTGTTATTATGCACAAAAATGTTTTCTTATTTGTGATTATGTAACAATCAATGTATGCAAGTGATAATTATTTTCTGCTCTGAACCTTTTTCGTTCGCATTTCATCTCTTATTATCGACCATTCGCGCACGCGTAGAAGATTATAAAGATGGCAGCCCCCATGATCAAATTTTGAAGAAATACAGTTGATTTGGGGGTGAATTTTCTGGGCTTTCGGTGATTATTTTTTTTTTTCTGAAAATAAAAGTCACGGTAGATGATGTTTACAAAATGGTGTGGTGCTAGAAATTACTTCGAAAAACACCTATGGTGCTAGTTCATTGCGACGACTTTGCCGTATCCGAATTCGGAATCGGCGTATCTGAATTTGGATACGCATGATAAATGATGGGCATGAGATGGCGCTATACAACGCGGTACCCCGGGTTACAACGGTACCCCGGTGTACGGCGTGCCGAATCATATATTGAAGAGTAGTTAGGTGAGTTGATGTCAAGAAGTAATGTTCAGCAGAAGAGATAGAAAAAAAGTCAAAGTAGAAACGAGAGCTATGGACCACACTAGAGACACATTGTGAAGATGAGGTAAGCAGTAGACTGGAAAGTAAGGATATAGGTAGAATAGAAGTTAAGAGGAAAGAAAATGGGGAGAGATTTTGAAAATTAGATGTATGAGTATCTGAAAAAAGTACCTGGAAAAAGAAATCCAAAAAAAAAAAATGCCTAGAAAAAGGAAAATAATGGAAAAAATATTTAAAGCTTCCAAGATATGGTGAAAGTAGAATGGAAGACAAGGATATGTGATGATAGATGAAATAAAAAAGAAGAAAAAGAGACATAGAGTACATAGATGAATTGGAATCAAGGAGGAAGTACTAACAGAAAGAAAGAAATAGAAAGAAGAAAAAGAGTAAGGGGGGGGGAGTGATAGATGTGAAGGAGGAGGAGGATATAAAAATAGATGACATGAAATTTAATGATGGGTGTAGTAGTAGTTACAAAAATAGAAACCTGAGAGATAATTTTATAAGAGTGAGATAATGCTCAAATGGTCACTATGGGAGTTCATGTTCGTGGAGGCAGGAATTTTTTTCCCCCACATTTTGAAGACCCAACGTGGAATTGTGGGTAAGGGAAAATATGATGGCTGGTTCAATTATGATGAGAGAAACATGACTGTTGGTTGTGAAGAAATCTGCCTGGAAGAGAAAAAAAAAATGGCGAGGGATGGATACCACTGAGTAGTAAGATGTAAAGTCTGACAACAACAACAACAAAACGTCTATGTCATTCAATAATTGCTAAACGATGAATCATCAAAGAGATACTTTTAAAAAAATATGAAGACAGGATTGAAATGGGAGGGATAGTGGTTGATGGGGAAAGAGATGGGATAAAGAAAGGATACTAAGAGGGGGGAGGAGAGAGGAAGATACCCGGAGACAATAAATGATTCAAAACTAAAGGGAACGTGAGATCTAGCAAGTGGGGGGAAGGAGCTGACTTAAGTATTGAATTGAAAGAGAAGATGGAAAGAATGTTTATTCATGAGGGCTGAAGTAAAAATGTTGAGGATAGACATTTAGAGAGGGAAAATGTGATCTGCAGGGGGGAAGCATGTGAAGTGGAAATGTAGGACAGATACTTTTCTTGTGATGATGATGATGATGGCGAAGAGAGGGTTTTTGAATGGATGTTTGACGACTCTCTCCCTCCCTCCCTCCCTCCCTCTCTCAGTTAGCATACAGGCCTTGAGAGATGTACATACCCCGGATGGGATCCAGGGTCGATTAGAATGCTGGGACATTCATTCCGCATCCCAACCAACCAGTTTGGCTGCTGACGACTTCCCGGCTCCCGTGTTTATCAAGCAGCCGCTGAATTGATCTTGCGGACGTTTACATGCTTTCTGCAACAAGATTTTTTTTTTCTCTCTCTCTCCGTCTTTCTCGTGGTCTCTTCACCGCCTTTTTTTTTCCCTCGGCGAAACAGTTCGTACACTCCATGCTCATCATCATGTTCATCAGTCACTTCTGAGTACTTCAACTTTTCTGCTACGGCTTCGTCTCGAGAAAACTAAACGGCCCTCTCCGGCTTTTGTTGTTGTTGATGTTTGCTGACACCATCTGTTTGTGGAGTGGATTGATTTAGCACTGATTGAGACCTGTCTGGAGTTATCGCCATCACCACCGGTGGGCGTCGCTCTCCAACCCTGCCGTGCATCTCGTTGCCTCTATTGTCTCGCAATCATAATTGAGTGGCCGTGATACCTTACCTTTCCTTTCCTCTCCCCCCTTTGTATCCCCCCATTTATCTAATTATCTCTCTCTCTGCGCTACCTGCTTCAACCCCGGCCCGCTTCCATGATTGGGGATATATCACAGAGTCGTGGTGTTGCACGTCCGGCAGCGCATGTTGAAGATTAGGTCCAAGTTTGCCCGAGTTAGGATGAAGAGAAAGGTAAATGGTGAGATCTGTTGCGATGATGCATGTACTTCAATCGGCTCCTTCTATCCCAGAAGTGCGATAATTGTCTTAGTTGTTTATTTATTTTTTTTTCATTTTAGCATATTTGAAATCTGAGTTGAGAATGATGTGTGTGGTGCAACATTAAGCCAGGGTATACCTGTCTCTTTACCATTACCGTTTACCGTCAGAATTTAATATGTGTTATTCAATGCATCACCTTCTACAACAATGCATCACCAGCACTCTGCTTGGTTTTTGTAGAAAATGTCCTCGTTGTAATGTTTATGTTTTTTTGCAAATGTGTTTTATTAGGAATACGAGTCATTAATTTTTCAGGAAATTTGTCTACCATGAATGCCTCCAAGTCATATGCATTTTTCCTTTGCTGTGATTACCCATGGATGGCAACCCAACGGCTTGACTTGTGCTTGCCTGACATAAGATTAATTTGCATAAACAAAAATAAGGAGGAGAAGTCAAAGAAAGAAAAGCAGGTGCAAAAATAGCATTATTTGCCATTAACCCCATCACCACTGTCAGCAATCTGTCTGTATACATTTGTTGCTGGCATGTTGAAATGATGGTGCATAAAGTATTGGTTTGAAGGCACTGGTTTGTTGGTCTGTTAAACTGTGATTATTGATCAGATAAATGGCCTATCCTTACTAAAGTTCTGTTTATCACAGCAAAGAAAAGCATTTAAAAAAACTTGTTGTAGATGGTAGACTTCTGAGATAATAGCATGCAGGAATATATGACGCTGTGGTTTGAAAAGATAGTAAGGTAGGAAATTGATATTTGTGTGTACTATAGAATATATGTGTGTTCACATTGTGTACTAAATTCTGATATTTCACATTAGAGATATAGTCTGCAATCGTGAGATTTATTGAGTATGGTAAGCATGCACCCCAAATTGTTGCAAGACAATTCTGGGCTAATCTTCATTGTGTTTGTGGCTTTTTTCACATTGCTGCCAAGGGTTTTCAAAGATGTGTTGTGTGCTTTGCTTTTGAGGCACATAATGTTCAATGACCCTCCCCCCACCCCCCCCCCCCCAAAAAAAAAGAAAAAAAAAAGAAGAGCAAAGAAGATTGCATTTGTTTTGCATGATGAAGGTGATGATAACTTAGGATGATGGTAAGTATTTATATAGCCAACTGCACCATGGAACTTCAAGGTGCAGTCAGAAATGATGCATATTGAACCAAAAACAATTAAGGAGATAGAGAGAGCATGAATCAATGTAATATACATCATGTTTGGTAGTGTGTTTTGGATGCACAGTTAGTTCTAGAAGCTTGAATGCTCTCACAACAAACTGTTTGAGAAGAAAACAGCAGCCAGAAATCCAAGAACTAGATTTCCAGATGTGTAGAGCAAGGTGAGCAAAGTGTCTGCACTGTCAAATCAAGGTATAGCATTCTTTGTGATCATTACTGTGTTATTTGTTTGAAATGTAAGAGCAGGATTATGCCTCATCTATTCAAATTTTGAAGTGAAAAGTATTTGATTATCAAGTGTTCGTTTCTTCCTTCTCTTTTCCATGTTTCTCCACTTGCGCGGGATGCCCTGTCTACCGGTTGCATAACAAGCAGGTGAGATATCATTCAATTTCTTTAAATAACCCCAATTTGCAATGAACATCAGTACTTGATCATTGCTTATTGTACACAAGAGGCCCTGATGTACAGCCCTGTGCAGTACAGCACTGCAACCATTTCAGACTTTATCTACTCTAAAATTAGCTACCATACTGCTGATTTTGTGTTATGCCAGCACAAGATCCTTGACCTTTGTGTCTAATAATATGATATCTGTAGGAATCGTCTCACTGCGCTGTTTGGTCTGTTGCTATCAAATAATTTGATGGAAGTAGTTGTGGCACTGTAGATGCAAGTAGTGACTACATTGGTACAGTATTGGTATGCAGCCGTTTTGCCACATACAGGTATACATGCAGTGTTTGTCGTGATGCCAATTCAGTGTTTATAATATCACTAGATTTCTTGCCATGTAGGAGATTTGTAGATCGATTGTGTTTTACTTATAGACAGCATCTAGAAAAGTATGAAAAGTCTAACTTGAACTATACGACAAGAAAGATGAAAAGAAAATGAAAAGAATCACTCTCCCAAATAGGAGGAACTTTTGATAAGGGAAGAAGGGAAGTATCCATTCTTATGATACAAAGATAATTACCATGAGAAGTTTTCACCTGTTTTGTGATATGTTAGTAGTCTTATAGGTGCACCTTGAGATGGAAGAAATTCTGCCCCAAATTTGCTTGGAACAAGCTGGAGGGTTGATGAGTGGATGTTGTGAATGGAGCGGGCCAAGATGCGAAGGCTGCTGTAAAAACTTCTGCACACCTCCAGTTCCATTGCCTCAAATGCTCCCCAATCCTCGGGAGTGTCCAGATGTTTTCCTAGGGAGATCATGTGCCCCATGGCTTCTTTTGTCCCGTTTGTACAGATTAATGTCGTCCACAGATTGTGTTGAATTACTCACCGACATGTATGCCTCATCCTCTTGGAGGGTTTGCAAAGCCTTACTCCTCATTCTGCTTGCAGTACTGAATGAGAAACATTATTTGCAATTTGCCCCGCCCCATTTATGGCATACATCTGTATGACTTTACATCTATCTTATCCTGAAGTAACCATTTTTCCTAGAGGTTCAAATATTTCAGGGTTATGGATGCTCTGTTCAGAAGGAAATGTATGTGAAGAAAGCTGCTGACTCAAAGTACTGTTAGACATCTTGTATCTTAAGTTCTTGGCTGATTTATCTGGTTTCGAATTTTTCTTCTAATGTGGTATTTTATCTCATGGCTTTGTAATGTGGAATCTTCCTCAGTCGCTGCTGCGTGCAGTTAACATTCCCTAATGGGTCTGAGCTCTATCATTCCGTGGACTAATAGTGCGTAGGAGGACACGTGGAATTAGTGGAATTGCTTGTGTAACATTCCTCATTTTGATAGCATAGTGGTTGCACATTATGGTTTTAGGCATGGTATGTGATGTTGAGCTCACATCTTTGCTATGATAGAGAAAGTTGGTGGGTTGGATGATAATTATTGCAATTTGGTAGTCATCAATTGCACAGGACTTACTTTAGTTGTGTAAAACAGGTACCTCGCAGTTCAGTCATCCCAGTTTTATGTTGAAATCAACAAAAATGTGTGATAGAAGAAATGCAGGCAGTCAAGTATGCATAGATAGATGCAGATAATGCAGCAAAGTAGAGCACATCTATAACATGAAAATGGATCATTATAATGACATGCTCGTTAAATCTGTTGACAGCTGTCATGATTATGTTTTCATGCTCTTGATATTTAATATCTACTGCATTTTTGTTTATAACAGAAATTGCATAACCCAAGTGTCTGTAAAAAAGAAAAATGTTGTAGTGGCTCTACTGTGATCATCTACAAAATTTATGTATTTCAGTTCATCACAGAATTAACATGGACTGCATACCAGACTGCATTCTTTTTTCATATCACATATCATATATTGTATATGATTATCAACTAAACGTATAAGATAATTCTAGGTAGGTGTATAAATAATGGTATTGTAATGCATTGTTGATTGTGGAAGAATTGAAAAATGTTGTAAAGGAAAGTTTCAGAAAGGGAAAAAAAGAGAGTGAAGAATGCAAGATGTCTTGCAGCATCATCCTGACAAGTTATCGTCAAAGAGTTTTAACATGATTTTTACTCAAACATGTTTTTCATGATTTTGCTTGTGCTTGCTTGGGTCAGCACATTATCCTGGCCAGAGGGTATGTTACCCTTGAATATCTCCATTTGTTTGTTGTTGGTTTTTTTTCCTCTTCGATGGTCAGTATGGTAACTCGAGGGCAATAAAGAAAGCAATTTTCTTGGTGTGCGCTGAAAATAAAAGAAGGGCACTTTCTTGTTCCTCTCCACACTCGAAGATCAAGAAATAAGATACAGACTTAAAATGTCATGCCACTTGCTGTAGAGATAAATGTAGCCAAATTGGAGCCATATCAACCCCAGCTTCGAGGTCCTATTCCATTTCCAATTCACTCTATTTCCTTTAGTGTGTGAGTGAGTGTGTGTGTGTGTGTGTCTGTGTAATGTGCTGAAAAGAAATGACGAGTAAACAGCCAAGCATCATAGCAAGCCATATTCTCTTCCCTCCACCCCCCCCCCCCCCTTAGAAATGGATCACTGCATTAGCAAAGCTAAGCTGGCACCCGTAGCTGCTGCCCCGGGGGCCAGCCAGAGTGGGAAAGAAATGGGAGATTGGTGGGGATGTGTGGCGAGGGGATGAGGGGAAACGAAAGAAAGAAATGGATGTGATGAGAATGAGGCTTCCTAGGGGAGATTAAGAAAGTGAATTTATAGAGGAGACCGTATGAGATAAAATAGCTGGATATTATTGTCAGAGAGAAATGGGGGCACATGGGGGAAACACAGAAAGAAAGCGAGGGAGAGAGAAGGAGAGAAAGTTAGAGATATTGATTGAAACAGTGATGGAAAAAAGTTGATATGCTCAGTGATGTATACTATGTCTATAGATGGTATGAAAATATTAAATCTGTGGAATAAATTCGTAGCCATTTCTCAGCTATCGATATACTCTTCAGATATGTTGTTAAATTCGTGGATCGTGTAAAAATATGTCTTTGGCTGGAAAATTAGTTGGAAGATTTTGGAAAAGATGGCACCATGCCACATAAAAACATATGGAGGTAGGATACAATACTCAGTATGTTAACCCATTTAAGGTTGGTTTGATTTTGCTACAGCACAAATTTCCCATAGACACTTGGACGAGTATACTCAGGACTTGTCCTCATCGGGTTAAAGTTTCGTGTTCCTGATGTATTTTTTTATGAATTCCCAAATGACATGTCATTCATAATGTGACATCTATTGATGAACATTACATTGGTTTTATTGTCAGGAACTAAGCCTGCTCAGATGATACTAAACTTTTTGCATAAATAGATGTAGCCACATTGCGTTGGGTAAAAAAATTATCTTGTGTGTCAGCTCCTTCATTTCCAAATGAGGCTTTATATTTTTAAAACAACTTTTGTTAACCAGTTGGGGTGGTATTCTGAAATCCTTCCTAGGAAGAAATTTCTTCCTAAGTCAGGATTTTTTCCTAAGTGGTATTCTGAAAATCTTCCAAAGTTTCTTCCTAAGTATACTTAGGAAGAAACTTAGGAAGCGGGCGGGAATATGCAAATTTCTGACTTAGGAAGAAGTTGGTATTCTAGAATGCACTTAGGAAAGAATTCTAGTTAATATTTAGGAAAGCCCCACCCCTGTCCTGTTAGTACGTTGTTAAGAATAGCAAGCTACAAAACACTGTGATAGGCGCGCTTGTCATTCATGCGCGCAACATGTACTTTGATGCGCGAAATGGGCGTGAGAAAGGGGACATGCCACGCACAGGTGTATTTGACCCTACGTCATCGTAATATACGATTGTCATTGGTTTCGTTCCTTATGATACGGCATTTTGTATTGGCTTAAGAAAGGACATGGGCGGGGATAAGGATGGCCTAATTTGCATTAAGAAGTGCCTAGGAAGAAATTTCAGAATACCATTTCTGTCTTTCCTAGGCACTTCCTACGTTTCTGACTCAGGAAGAAACTTAGGGAGAAACTTAGGAAGATTTTCAGAATACCACCCTTGGAGACTAGTCAAGAGTATACTCATGCAGGTGTCTATGGGAAATGAGTGTTGAAGCAAAATCAGCCCATCCTCAATGGGTTAAACTTAAGTATAACTGATGCAGTGAGAGTTGCGTGTGTATTGCTATCTACAGAAGATATTAAGTCAGCACACTTGTCACCCATGCAGGGGTCGCACTTAACTTTTTTTTTTTTAACTAGCCAGGCGGACTACTTAGAATCAATTTTGATACTGAAGCAATATTTTGGCTAGCCAGACGGACTAGTAACTTCAGAATTTTATGATTTTTAGCTAGTCCGACATGATTTTGGGTGGCCAATGGCCAGCGGACCATCGCCAATTTCGAACCCTGCCATGGCATGTTTGTCAGGATGATACAATAATTTAAAGCGCATATATTTAGAATCATTATGGTATAATCATTATATCATTATGGGAACAAAGGGGGGAGGGAAGGCAGGGGGTCTGCAACCTTCCCATTCTTCTTTTTTTCTTCAATATAATCATGAAATAAAACCATCAAGAAACCCATGACTTTCTGAGGGTCCCACCCTCAGATTCTTCTCATCCAAGGGGGGGGGGGGGATTGTGGGGTGGGCTGCATTGTGTCTTGACCAAACTATTAGCACTACCCCTGCAACTCCTCCCCCCCCCCCACTCAAATATATTCTGTGACCCCTGCATTAAGTAAGAGAAACAATTCCAGTCAGACACTGTATGTGGCACCATGTTTACCAGAATCACCATGATAGAGTTGCTGTCATCTTGAATTGGTGTTTGGTATTTATTTTCAATTTCTATTTGTGTAAGAGGCCCAAAACAGGTCTTCTAAATTGTCCATATTGCAATAAATCAGCTTGTGGAAGCAGCTTAAGAGATGCTGTATTTTCTTGCAATGTTAATGGTATATGATAATCTTAACCCGTTGAGGATGGACTGATTTTGCTACAACATGCACTTCCCATAGACCCCTGCCCGAGTGTACTCGGGACTTATCCTCAACCTGTTAATTAACATCAAATGCCCGTATTGCAAGCAATGACTCATGATTTTGAATCATAGAAAATTCTTTGGAAAATACCAGGTATATTAAACATCACATTAAGGACAAATGACATTGCAAAAACAAATCAAAATACAGAAAAAGCTCAAATGTAGGCTTCTAAAAAGATTCATATATCCCAGGGTGGCTACGGTTAGCCCTAGCAGAGATGGTTGACATGAAAATGTCAACTTGTTAATCAGTGGACGGAGTTGTTCAACAATTGGGTACATTGCAGCGTGCCAAGGTATGACTAATCCTCTTAGTCCCGCATATGCTCATCTGTGTAATTTGATTTCTTCAACGATGCTTATGAGGACTGGATTCACAGGAATTGAAGTTGAGATCAAGTTGATTCTCATCACACATTTTCCCCCTTCTCCTCTGCCCTGAGGGAGTGAATTTCCCCCCTCTCTCATGCCTCTCTCTTCTCACTTGGAAACTGTTGGCTCCTCCAGTGCCATCTAAGATTCATAGACGCTATCCTCTTTGTCAGTGCAACTGCGGGCAGTGAGTCATGAGTTAATGCCCCAAGCAAATATGCAAAGGCATAGTCTCCCCTCAAGGCCATATAGTATTTTTTAAAAAGATATCATGCACTTTATTTTGTTGATATTAAGTTTGCTGTCATTTCTGCCGTTGTGATCTTAATAATATCATAAGTATTGCCATCAGTATTATCATCATTATCATTATCATCATTGTTTTATCATCATCAATAGCTTTATGACCAAAATTGTGAGCTATTATTCACGTTTGGTTCATCATAAAAAATATACAAACATAAACATTATGTGTTTCTGCATGTCTGTGCTTCAGACCTGGGGGATAATAAGAGAAATGTTGCTTTGGTAGCAAGGTATGACTTTCATGTACAGCCTTTTACGTTGGATTAATATCATACATGTCAGGCTGTGCAGTCTAATGTGGTATTCATTGTTACTAAGTTGTGTTCTGTTTAGTCAGCTGTTGCAGGTAAACATTCACTCATGTGCCAGTGAAACTTTAAGCCCTCTGCTCCCCCTTCCGTCCCCCAAATGCCCCCACAAACAAACAAACAAACAACCCCCAAACCATAGATGAATCAGGAGAAGCCCACACCATCAGACTAGATGGAGTATAATACTTTTTACCACCATTTGGCTGGCACTATAGATTGTATTTTACAGGATTACAGAGTAACTTCTTTGACAGTACCTATTCTAAAATCTGATGCTTTCGTGATTGTTTTTGTGGAACTATACTGTACAGCAGTGCCTTGTGGCTCTTTGCAAACATTTCTTCGATGCTTTCGTCTAAGTTTGAGCTTCATTATCTCAAGAAGTGTGAGGATTCCAAGTGCTTCAAGTGATGGATTACCTGTGTGCCATTTGTAGAAATGTCAAATGTGAGCATTAATCAGTTACAGAAGGAGGATTTATGGTCCCGGGCAAGGTAATGAAGACTATAAATGTGACAAAGACATGGCGTTATCTTGTCAAAGCAGTAGCAATTTTGAAGTGGATATTGGTGGTTGTGGTGGTTTTGGGTGGATGGTTGGGGGGGGGAGGGAGGGGGGAGGAGAGGGGATAGGATTAAGGATTTAAGAGAAGATATTGGCAAAACTGGAGCAGATATATTTTGATGGCAATTTTTGTCCTCTCGCCTCCAGTTGTTTTGATCAAATTCCCTATTTAAGCAGATTGCAAGCATAATGACGACTTTGCTGGTGTGAGGAATGCCACCGAAGAGTGCAATATAATCTTTCTGTAATGGACTGAGATAAGCCTCTGATTCTCTATAGTGGTTTCTCTTCTCTGTCCGTCTGTCTGTCTGTCTGTCTGCCACTGTTTTCTCACTTATTGAAAGGGATATTATTTGGGAGTGCTTATAAAGGTATTGTCCGACAAACTCACTTGAAGTTTGTTTGGCAACACCAGTGTGAAATAAAAAGCAACAATTCGAATTGAGAGAAACAAAAAGTTGATTAATATGTTGGGAGCATAATTCATTTCTGGGTGTTTTGCTTTGATAGTGCTGATCTTAAAAGCACTGGCATTCCATGAAAGGAGGAAGCCGGCATTGAAAAAATTAGATATGAAACAAAAACAAGCGGGCTCGCTTGTTGTTCAACATTGCCTAGCAAACCTTGACTTTCAAATAGGATATCCAAATGCACATTTGTATTCATGACTGGAGCATGTACTGGTTGGGAGACAAATTGAAATTGATAGTCAAACTCTGGAGGGTGAATTCATGAAATATGCATCAGGACAGAGAGAGTGGGAGGCAGTACAAGAAATTCCCGACAATGTACGTTTGTGTCGGTCTCGAGGACACATCCGTTCAGAGAATTGTAGAGTGTTTTGAGGCACAATGGGTATCAATGTATTCCTGTATGGCTTCATGCTTCCTCACCCTTCCCCCTTGTCTCCCCCCCCCCCCATATCCCTACTTACGTTGCATACTTCAGAGTGCACAGATCTCTGCTGTATATTGACACTTGGGGTAATTAGTCTGACGTGAAATGTCGTGCAGTAATGAAATAATGCTGTCATCCAATGTAGTTCTATTATGGGACAGATCACATACAACAGAATATGCTGTCCAATCAACAGATTTTCCATTTGTGTTGCATTATGCTGCATATGTATAGTGCCCATAACATAGTTAATCATTACTCCATCTCTCCTTGTGTAATTCTGTAGTTCAGTTGTTCTGATATTTTACACCCCTCCCCCCTTGCTCATACAATTGCTGTCCTTGTTTAACAGCCAGTGTATTTGTTCCCCATGAAGATGTTTTTGCATGTGAATGACAGGTTTCAAATCAGCTACAATGACAAGTTTGCCTTTAGGAAATGCATATTTTCCTTGAATCAACTAGAATGATAAGTTTGCCTTCAGGAATTGCATATTTTCCATGATATTGATTTCATATAAAGAAAATCTTCATTTATGTACTTCTGGCATTTAGCAGACACATTGTCATGGCAACATGTGAAAATGCTTAATTGTAGATATTGTGAGAGTGGCTTTAAAAAAAAAAAAGAAATCTCAGGGTAGGTGGGGAGGGGGAGGCATCAGAATGAACTGTCTGAAGGTTTGAAATGTTGTTCAGGGAAGTATTAAATCGTGAGTTTGCAAAATAATTCCCTGAAATGGCATTCTGACAACAGAAGTCATCATCAGTCGTATTATTACAGTTACTTCCAAGCACTTTGTAAATAAATCATGCCTTCAGCTGGAATTTTCTATGGTAGCCATATTTTCTTCTTCATCATGACCAAGCTCATACAATATGCATTCACCGTGCAACTTTTGCACCTCATTTGCAGTGTATAGCCAATTTCATCATACACTTTTCCTGTATGCCACTTTTAAACTATTTATTGCAAATGAAACACTGCTCAGTTTGTAGCTGCTCATTGATTCCACTACAGTGGTACAATGACCAGATGCAGAATTTAAAACCAATAAATCTGTCGATTCTTGCTACAATAAACAATTGCTACATGAATTTGAAAAGTAAGTTAGATTGATGGGATAAGGGGATCTGTCCTTCTTTGAGAGAGAGAATTTGGTTTAAATGTTGCAATGCTGCAAAAATGCATTAATTCAGATTTCAAACATATATACAGAATGTCAGCAGAAAAAGAAATATTTTCCACAGTATGTGAATATATGCGTAATATAGTGAGGCGTATATGGCTTCAGGAAAATGGAAGCATCGAGCCTGTAAGACAGTGACATGCATTAGTGAAAGTTTTATTTGTAGTCTGCAGTCTTTAGCACAGCCTTATGTGCAAAGTGATCTACCAAGCTTTTGTCATCTTGAGTTTTCTACCATATCACAAGAGGAAATTTTTCTGTCTGTTATGTGATGACAGATACCCTTTTGTAGTAAAGATGAAAGAGGCAGAAAATACATGCATTCATATTAATGTAATGATCAAAGTTATCGAGGAAGTAATATGATAATGAAGCAAACTGATACCAAAATGAAATGTGGGTCTGCTTCTGAAAACTATGCTGTGGATAATTGGTTTGAAAATAAAAGAGATGAAGGCACCGGAGGAGTACTTTGAGATAATCATCGGAAAGTGGGAGCCAGAGGGTGAAGATAAATTTGATGCGACATTTGATTAGGACGGAGACGGAGGGGATGGTAAGAAATGGAGGCATCATGAGGGTTTAATGGAGGAGAGAGAGAAAGAGAAAGTTGCAGACAGAGTGAGATATAGAGAGAGATAGGATGAGAGAGATAGAGAGAGAGAGTAGTATATACCTGTATGTGTGTGTTTGTGTGTGTGTTTGAGATACACATAAAGACAGATATGTATCTATGTCGACAGAGACAGAAAAGAGAGGTAGATATGAAAAGGACATATATATTAGAGAGAGAAAGGAGAATAGTGTGTGTGTATGTATGTTTCCGAGATGCAGATAACGATAGATAGGTGCTGTGCTGACAGAGAGAGACAAAAAAGAGAGGTAGAGATTAGAAGGATATATATTAGAGAGGGAGAGACAGGGAGATGTCGTTATTGTCATTCCTGGGTGCAATTTACCCCAGCTTTATCAATAGCTGCTGAACCCTGCGCAACTCTGCTGAATTTTGATTTGACTACTTTATACGATGATGAACCTTTTCTTTATGATAATCATTATGTGAGGGGTATGGGGAGGGAGAAGACAATGATATATCCCTTGTTGCAGATGAACAAGAAGAAGGGGTGTATAACCTCGTTAACCAAAGTTTGAAACCTTCTTAACATCTTTGTGAGTGAGATGATGCTATCTTGCAAAATAACAACAAGAACAACAAAAACAGAAACAACAACAAAACAAAACAAAGAAACTGTGTGGTTTTTAGGAATAGATGGCTGCATCATTAATTACTGTATTAATTTTTTCTTTGAGTCTTTACTATGTGCCTTTGTGATCATTACAATTAATGCATATTTTCTCTTTTAGCCAAGAAAATTTCATGAATTTGAAGAAAAATTGTGATCATTACAATTAATGCACATTTTCTCTTTTAGCCAAGAAAATTTCATGAATTTGAAGAAAATTATGGTGCATTTTTTGTTTGTTTGTTTGTTTGTTTTTTAGATGCTTGTGTATTGTACTTGATCATGCACAGTGAAGTCTATAGCTCTTCCCATGATCATATGTTATTAGTAAACTCTTGACTTTCGAATGAGACGAAGTATTTGTTTTGACCCATAACAAGTTTCATTTTATAAAAGTTCTGCACATTGAAAAGACAAGGATAAATGTTTGAATACATGCTGTTTAGCACTGTAAGTAATTCATGTAGTTGGCTGCAGCTGAAAACTTATCATAGACGAAATCCATTTGACCTCATCACCAAACAAAGTAACTGACCACAAAGAAACCAAAAAGGGAAATGTAAAATGCAAAATATGCCCACATGCGCACACATTCATGTACCTCTGTAGAGGGTAACCTAGTTTGGTGAGGAGACTTTGCTCTATGGTTGAGGTACATAGATGTGTACGTAGACAAGTAGAATCGATGCGTCTGTGATAACCGTGAAAAGAGCCCAGTCTTTTAGCCAGCCTCGTTAGAGATGGGGGGGGGGGGTAGCAGGAGAGGGAGGAGGGACACTACTGCTGCATCCCATCACATGACTAAGGATGACTAACCCACTTGCAGGTCAAAAGAGGTCTTGTGTCTGATGGCAAATTTCAGCTGCCTTTCAATACATTGTTGAGCCTCACTCTCAGGATTTTTTTTTCACATGCACACACACACACACACACACACACACACACACACACACACACACGCACACACACACACACTCACTCCTATTCCACTCCATGAGTGTATGAAGAGACAAGCTGCTGATACTTTGTGACATGATGTGCTGAGAAATAATATTTTGAACTGATGATTGTTGTGTGTGCCATTTCATTTCATTTCATTTATTTCATTTCCAACAATGCAAGATATTTACACACATAATTACATGTAGTATCAATAGTTAGTGGGAAAACCCCAATAAATATTTTTCCCTCTTATCATCATTGGTAAAAATGTCAAATATGTATTAAGTAATAATAATATTATGTATTCAATATTTCCACCTGTTGTTTCAACATCTAATGTGCAATCTTCTTATAAATTGTGTGAAAGGTGAGCCAAAGCTTTCCTTTGTAACTTTTGAATTTGGTTGAAACGGATTAAACAAAAATTACCATTTTCAATCAAACTCATGCATCTTCTGTTGAAAGGAGCTAAATATAAATATAGTTCGGCTTTCATATTTCACTACAAAAAGAAAAAAAAAAAGAAAAAAAAAACTATTTCAGGTAGAGCATAGCCTGCAGCAGTCTTTTTCATAAGAGTGCACAGTTATGATATTTGATTCTCGCAGGGTTGGTGTGAGGAGCGTAGGATTGTTGCTCATTTTATAGAGGCACACACTTTTACCCTGTAAAGATAATGCCTTCCATAGCCTTGATTCAAATTATGCAGGCGGGAATGAAATCCTGTATGTAGGGGGACCGCCAGGGCTTGGGATGCGTTCGCCCAATATCCTGACTGTCGGTTGCCATGGAGAAAGTGTGTAATCTGGCGCTGCGCCCTGAGAGGGTGCACAATGTGGGTCAGTATGGGAGACATCTCAAATTCACTGGCATGGGAATTGACAGGAGGATGAAGCAAAAGAGATGGGGGAGCAGCCACTGAATTATCCATCCCCAGGAATAGGATGCAGGCCGTAGCTGCCGTGTAGGTCATGCCGTGCAGTTCACTTATTTTATTCAAATCACCAACCCCCGCATGAATCATTATGCAAATAATGCCCATTACATAAGGCGAAAGAATTATCTACTCACATTGTAATTTTGGACGAGTCATAAGTTACAGAGGATGGATCATTTTACCAATGCCCTTTTTAGTGATGTGCATTATTTGTTTTATAAAGTGGTGACATCATTTCATTCCACAGTACAATTTTTGCAGGATTCCCCAGGCCAGCACCAGCTCCAAACTACTATATATGCCATACTATATATTTCACAGGTTTTTATTTTTGCGAATGATGCAAGTCTGGGCTATTCAGGAATTTAACAAAACATAGAATTGTTGGGAACTCCCGATTAACGAAAAATTAGACCTGCTAAATGTATGGCATATTCAGTAACTGAATTGCACACAAACAATTGCATTGCATGTATAATACAGTACACAAGCAATGAAGCTGAGCACAGAGGAGCAGTCATTAGTATACTAACACCCTGTGAAAAGTAAGTATGGGCCTTTTTGCAAAATAAGACTAGTCATGTCACAGCTCTCAGCCAATCATCCGTAAAGATCCATATCACCATTCTATAACACTTTCTATAATTATGCATATACCCAATCTGTGGCCTCTATAAGGAGAATCTCTTGAACGAAAAAAGTTTCAGCATCTGAAGTATTGTTATTGCTGCTAGATTCAAGATAGACAGAGTGCTTAGCATTCTTTGATTTGCAAATAACTTATCTTTGAATAGTATGCAAGGCAACAGGCATGATGGGACTCTTGGTGTTTAATGCACATCCAGTATATAGAGGGTGTGTTGAGGCATTTTGAAAATGAACCATATAAGTGTGGAAATGTATGACTGATGTGTGAACGACATAGAATTAAGACATTCAGAACTGGGCAGGGATTGTGTGGTTCATGTCAAAAACAGGTGAAGACCTGTTTACAATGACTTATAAACAAATCCAAGAGGAGTAAACAAATATCACTCATATCCACTAGGGGTTAGGGCAGGAACATGAGTGTTTTCCTACTATATTTGACCACATTCTAAATCTTTCATAGGCATGCATAAAAATCCAGTCTAAGTGATGTTTTCCTGACTTATTTTTGTACTTATTAAACTTCAAAGGGTGTGATAATGTATTCGTGGCAGAGGAATTTTGTGGGGTGATGTATTGCTGCACGACCCTAGTTTCCTTGACACCACATGGTCCCGGTTCATCAGCCCCTGTGGTGCTAGCTGTCATCTTCTGCTCCTGGTGTTCTGTTTGTCACGACGATACCTTTATCAACATCCTCCCACCGCCCAGGGCATCTCTTTATCTGTTTTCATGATTGCATCTCTGGTGAAGTGATGGAGGGGGATGATGATTTGTCTTTGGAAGTGACAGAGGGTTTGTTTATTTGGACTTTTTTCCAGCTAGATTGTGAGAAAGTGAGACACCTTATTTTGGACTGGATCTTGAAAGATTTCTAAAGGTTTAAGGGGGATGATAGGATGATATCAAATGATATGTAGATCCAGAAATATAATGCTTCGTTTGTCAGAGAAAATGGATTGATAGTTCTTTTTAAGGGGAATGGGGAAGGAATCTCCAAGAAAACGAGAGTTGCCTTTTCGGCATAATAGTGTGTAAGAAGACAAAAGGCAAGTCTTGGTCAAGTGTTGTGAGGGCAAAGGAATTAATTTGCTTTAAAAATTTGGCACTGAAATAGAAATAAGAAACAAACTTGACATGCTCAAAATGCCATACTAATTTATGTAAATAAGCAGTCCTCTATAATCAAAATATCACTGTGTATAAAAATATTCATATAGGATTCATGTATGATGTAGTCTGTGTGATGTTCATGTTTTGTGTTGGAATGTTTTAGTCTGTAATTCTCTATGAGAAATAGGGGGATGTGTTCAGATGGGAGTAGTATATAAAGTGGCTTTGTACCCCCTCCACCCCCAACTTGAAGAAGAATTTGAGAATTCTTGATGATTCCACAGCCAAGCAGAGAAGTAATATCTCAAAGGCTCTGAGCCAGAAGTGCTCCCCAATACTGGGCCTCTTGCTCTGTGCCAGCAGCCTCTGTGATGTGTAGATCCTGTGTCAACTCTGATTGACTACCTCGTGGCTTAAGTGCCATCTAATTTTTATGATACTTCCTTTAGCCACATTGGAAGCAGAAATATTAATGTTGAAAACAGTGAAAAAATGACAGAAATTTGACACCCCCAGAGTGTGTATGATATGTGATGTGTAAGTTTGCTCATTTCCACTTGAGACATGGATATGGGGTCATTGAATATATATCTTTTTTAATCTTTGTTTTTCCTGCTGACATTCCATTTATGCATAGCTCATATTCTTATAGAGGAAATTAGTGCTAATTTATTCTCCCATGTTTATAAATAAACAAATAAGTGAATATATATACATACATAAACATATATACTTTGATAGATTTTGAATGCATATTTGTTTCCAGAATGAATTCTTTTCTGTTCTAAAGGGTGTAATTTCTAAGTTGTAATGATTACCACTTCGTTTTGTGTGTGTGTTTTATCAAGGAATTACTACATAGTTACTACGTGTTCCTTCAAACACACAACTCTTTGTTACTATTTTGTTTTGTGTGAACCTATTTATAGGCACTTTATGCTTTTGCATGAAGAAAAGGATTCCAACTGCTGTATTTGAACCAGGATTCAGTGCCAGAGTGGAAATGGGGACAATCCATTGTAGGGTAATAGCTGTCAGAGCAGAAAATGAGAGAATAACAGATATAGATACAGAGATGGAAGGGGGGGGGGGGGTGGGGAGATAAAAAGGAAGAAAGGGCGGGGATGGGGAAAGAGAAGGGTATAAGGAAAATGGAGGGAAATATGGATAGAGCTGAAGAGTGACAGGGAGGAAAGATTTAAGATAAAAGAAGAGAGGGACTAGAAAAAGGAGAAGAGGTGATTGGATGGATAATAGTGTAGAATTGCTTTTATAAAAGGCAGAGAATTGGAAGCTAAACTGAGGTGAGCAAAGTTGGATGAACATGCAGCAGAGAGACCATAATATATCACAGGTTTACTGGTGGAAGATGACCAAGGAAAGTGAAAAATGTAGAGATTTAGATGACAGTGCATAAAATGATATTGATAAAATGTGAGGAGGAAAAATAGAGCAGTGATGAAGAGATTGAAATAAAGAAGCAAGAAGGGTTTACGTGCAGCAGAGGCACATGTACAGAAAATGGCTGCATGGTAAAGGGAGCTCATGAAGAAGCTTGACAATCACAACCATCAAGGAAGAACAGAAGACGAAAGAAAGGGAAATAGAAGATGAGAATGAGAGTGAAAAATAACGTGGCATGGGTAAAAACCATTCTTTGTTGTTTTATGATGACTGGAAAAAAAAGATAAATCAGAGTTCTGTGACTGTCAAGGGAATGCACTTTCTTTCATCCATCAAGTAACGGCAGGTTGCCGGGATGTCTTTTTTTTTCCCCCTTCCTCCGGCCGATACCGAGGAGCAAGATGCGGATGGGATGGTGGGTCTGATCTACCGTGGAAGTGGAGTGTTTGGAGGCATTAAGATATCTCTTGCCACGAGAAAGGGGATTTGTGGAGATTTTGGCTGGGTCATTCTGGACTTGTCGTAGTTCATGTAATGCACAACTAAGGTACAGTCAAGGCATGGGATGGCCTCCTCTTCTCACTTTATCTCTCTCTCTCTTTCTCTTTCATCAATTTGCTGGGAGTGATGAAAGCACCAGGTGAAGGCATAGGTCTTCCCCCCCCCCTTTTTTTTTTGGTGTTTCCGTGGACATTCTGGTTACATTGAAATCACAAGGTGCAATCAAGTAACATAATAAACAGACATGCAAGACCAGTTGCTTGTTATGGTATCTCATTCAATTGTATCTCATCCATTCTCATTTCATAGCCCCCTAAAGTAAAATTGCAAAACATGAATAAGGACAAGAGCCTTTTCAGAAAAGATGCATGCTAGGATGAGAGGTTTGTGTTCTGTGTAGTGCCATTTCTTTTCTGACAACCAGTATCTTCTGTGTTTTGCGTGGTAATGATAAAACCACCATTAATGGTCAAAGAGGAGCAATACAACTGCTTTGATGGATACACTCAGTGCAACAGTATAGTACCCTCAGGAAACCAGAATCCAGGTTTTGAAGTATTGGTTATCTATTATCTATAGATATGAAACTACCACTTAAGTGAGCGAGTGATGGTATGATAGACATGAATGCTGTGTAATGTGCTCTTTACCAAAGAAATAGGTATTTTCTGTGTGTTTTCATAGCCATGCATGCATGGCAATTACTGTGATAAATGTTAAGAAGATACTATTTTTTTTTCAGTGAAGTACAAGTGAGTTGACCTAAGCTCTTACTTGTTACGAGTCATTCTTTAAATTAGTATATTGTTTAATGATTTTGTTTACAGCGGGTAGTGAGAAATCTTAATTGTTGTTGTTGTTTCAAGACAGAAAAAGAGAATATATATATTCATAGGCAATGTGAAAAATATTTTGTGCAATATGGAGAGGCCAAAAACAAAGAGAAAAAAGTTATCATCTGAAGATATGAACATACTTATGTTTTCTGCATCTGTATTTTTGAAGCCTGATGTATCCACTGCCTTACTCCGATGCCCAAAATTAGCATCACTGCAGCAGGTTGAAGTCGCCCATGGTCATCGAAAATGACAATTAACCATTCGTTGAATCGAGTGCCATCGCATTTGGAAAGCAATCAAGTGGCAGTTAAGGCCGGCATGCAACAGGAAACAAAAATCAATACCGATTTGGCCGACTTTGTCCTCAGGGTTATTTATGTATGGGGGCCCACCTGTGCTGCAGAATGTGGGGTGCCAAGTGGTGAAAATTAGCATTCTGTTCTTTTCAGATTACGGATCATTTGAGGCCTTCTTTACAATCGCTGGGGAAGCTGAGAGTTGTGAAGTGAATTGAGTTTGAGATGCAGTATGGACAGGTATTCTTAGAAAAAATTGTTTACTCCTGAAGCACTCTAGATAAGTTATCATGAGATGCTCTGTCTCAGTATGAAAAACAAACAAACAGACAAACAAGCAAAGTGTATAACCCAGAAAATAACATTTACCAACAGTGTTGTGAAGTGTCATTTTTGTCTAAGATTAGTGGACACAGGTAAATCTTATCATTTGGTGTTTGACACATAAAATTCCATGTTTTATTTTTGCTATGATGATGGCAATGAAATATTCATCGCTGCAGGACAAAGCACATGAATGAGAAGTAGGTTGAGAAGAGTGAAATGCATCAGAAAAAAAAGGACAGAAGTTTGCAATGTAATAAAAAAAAAAACACAAGTTACATAGGAAAAATGACACCAATTTCATTTCCACAGCATCCACATTTCATACTAAGAAGAAAAGACCTGTACATCCAAGGAATGAGACATTAAACATGTTGGTCTCTTAATCTAAGTCTCCAAGAAATTCAGTTTGAATCTTCTTTAGTTGTTGAACAGTCTTTCAAAGCTGGTTTTCAAGCCTTGATACATGCATCTTTACCATCTCGCCTGAAAGAAATACCCTCTACCAACAATAATTTTACATACCAAATGATTTTCATAGTTTCTCATTCTTTATATTTCTAATTCTATTTGTATACATTTTAAGTCACGTGTACTTCTTTGATCTCTGGCAAGAGATGAATCTAACATTAAAGTATGTGCGACAGAATTTTGAATTTCTGCATTTTTGGGGAACAAAGCATGGCAAAGAGCATGTTGTGTTTGATTGAACATGTTCTCATGAAGTTTGCATGAGGGAAACAACGAAACTTGAGGGAACGCTTTTGTCTGCTTACTGAAATCACATTATAGTGTCACATTATAATGTGATTTCAAGCTAGGATTTAAGGCTAAGTTATTCCAGTGAGAAGTTAATCTTTAAAAGGAATGTTGGCACATTCTTATTGCAAGTCTTTATTGTAATAAAAGATAACAGACCAACATCACAGATTGCAAATCTGCAATTCAGATTTCCTGTCCATCCCAAACATGAATATAAATTCACGTCTCCGACTTCAGAAAAAAACACGAAGCCATAAGCATCGCATTGTTGCTCTAAGCAGTAACCATTCAAATTTTGTGCCTGGTAAAATGCCACTTCTTGCATGCGGCTGGCGTAATTTACCCACCGGCTTTCCACTCGCCACATACCATGCCTGTCCTAATTTGGGATGAATTACGGAGAGAGCTTTTGTTGAGCTAATAGAAAACGGGAGACCGGAGCACTATTTATTCAGATCGGCTGCTACAGCAGCAGCTTTTGCTCCCTATCGAATCCAGTCCTCTCCCCATAGGGCTTTGGTGAATCACTTTAAACCCTTTCCTCTCTTGCTCTGGCTGTTCTGTATCCCCGAGACAAACACTCGGACACACGCACACGCACACACACACACGCACACACACGTACACACTCATACAGAGGCATGCACAAACATCTACTTGTGTATGCACTATGCGAGGTGGATACACAGCAATAGTGGAACACACTCTCAAAAATACAGGCACAGTGGTGGAGCTATGGGCTCAGGGGGTTACGTTACTATGGCGCCCCATCACACACACACACACACACACACACAGAGATACATACATGGTAGTCCCCCACACAAGGACCCATCTTCCAATCACATCACACACACACAAATTACTGCACTACACCACAAGCTCTCTCTCTCTCTATCTCTCCCTCTATCTTCTCCTCTCTTCATCCTCCTGTATTCATAGGCATGATCCCTATCCCACGCTCGCTGCACTGAGAATGCAACACGAGATGAGAAAAGAGACAGAGAGAGAAGGAAAAAGGGAGAAGGAAGGCATTGCACCAGTGCAAGGGTGTGTCGGCTTTTAGAGGGCGCAGGCAGCTAGTCAAATGGACTTTAAAGCACCAGTGGCCGTAGAGGGTTGTGAAGCCTTGTAGAGAAGGAAGGAGAGAGGGCGGAAGAAAGTCAAGCAGAGGACATGCGTGAAGCTGCTGAAAAGGAGAACATCCGTACGCACACTTTGCATGTACTCCCGTATCGAATGTGCACGAGTGCCGATGTCGTGAAGAAGCCTTGAAGAGACCGAGTTTGCTCCGTGAATGACTGACTGCCTGCATCGAGCGAGAGGTGACTACAGTCTCATTCGTCAGCACACACTTTCCACGGATATTCCCATTCACTGATTTAATATTGGAGAAGTATTCACGCGGCACCTACGAGCATGGTCGAAGAGGTAACGTCCAAGCTTTTACCCTCCCTCCCCCCCCCCCCGATGTTTTGGAGCCAGTGATTGAGTGGTGGCATTAAAAACATTGCTTTTTTCTCTACCAATTTTGCTAATGGGCAGAGTGAGATAAAGTCCATGGCATTTACTGAGATTGCACAGTGATAGTACCACGTGCTCCGTCATTCACCTGTAGCACATTACTGGTGACATTTTTTTTTTTCTTTTCTCGCTCTCTTTTCCTTTCTTCCTACTGCTGTCTTCCCATTCACTGATATACCATTCTTCATCTTGTAATCTCACAATGGACACCATAGTTCTGAGTGTAGTAATTGCAATCATATAAATGAATCATGCCTTTTTATGCAAAACTTATTAATGTATGCAAATACCTTTGTGATGAGCATCATGGTGCACTGTTCTCATGTGGCGCTATGATGATTACTGTTTCGTAGTGGATTTGAGTGACCATAATGTGCCCCATTACTCACATGTATCACAGATACCACCTCGCAGTAGGCTTTCCTATGATTTTGGTTATTTGTGGATATTGAATGTTTCTGCTGCTTTTTGATTCTCATCTGGTCATGTGGGAACCATGTGGCCATTTAAAGTTTGTAATGCACTTCAAGGCTGTTATTACTTTTGCACTGTAATTCTCAACATTCATATTAGTGTGACCATCTGGTAAACATTTCATAGTTTACAGTTTAGTGTCAGGGATGTCTTCGGAATATTTGGAGATGATGCTCATTTGTCAAATGAGCTGTTTCATCTTTTTGTCTTGTGCGATCACTTAGGGTATGTTCTACAAGACAGGGTATGGTTCTTCATATGCAGCGCATGAATGCAGTCTGTGTAGATCTGACCTTGAAGACATCAAAATGCCATTTATGGGCTCATAATAGCTGGAGATGATACCAACAGTGTTTTAGTCAAAGAAAAGTAATTACGAGGCAATTCCTTAAGTGGTAAATGTAGGCAAACTATTTAATGCAGGTGATGTTGGTATGAGAAAATTTGAAATGAATTGTATTCTCAGGTGTAACTAGCATTTCGGTGACAGGAACATCAAACAGGAAAGTGAACTTTGTGTAGTTGATATCCGTGCTGATTGATACCCCCCCATATTGTAACTTGTTGGTATAATGTAAGTCATATATTATTCCACACTAGGATTCTGCAGTGTTTGCTGTATCAGATATCTTTTTCTCTCATTTCATAATCAAGTGTTTAATTTGATCTGTTACTTGTAAAGTCTACAAGGTTCCAAAGGAATTTTTTGGCCGTGCTTGAGTGCGGTCGGCTTGGCCGGCCCCGACTGGCGGCATTCCCGCATGCTGCCACTGCTGTCATTGGCATGAGGTCCTCTGGTAAAGCCATCACTTCCTGATGGGGGTGATGAAAATAACTTTAGGGCCCCCTGTTCATTGAGCCGCTGCCGAGCACTGATTCTCCGCGGGTAAGAGACGGTGAAAGTTGTCATCATAGGCCTCCCTCCCTCGCATCAGTCACAAGCAGATTTCTGTCCAAGATGTGTGCCCTGTCTCTCTAGAAACATGCTGTGTTGTATCTTTCATGAAAATCATCTTTAAAGGGGTCTGGTTAGGCATTTTTTTTTGTTGTTGTTGTGGTAATAGTTCAGGAATGTCTAGCGCTAATGTGCTGAGGAAAGTGAGAAGTATTTGGGTAAGGAATATGGAGCTAACATACTTGAGTTCACCAGTGGGTCACTCTAGATAACATGTGCTGTAAAATTTACTCCCAAGTTATTGGCAACATTCCATTGCTAATGATCCATTTGGATGGAAAGGTAATGTGCTATTTGTTGTGAGAAGGAAATGGCACACCTAGCCATTTTTAACTGAATGATTATTAATGTATTTTGTCCTAAAATGTTTTCTGCCATGTTAATACTGTGAATATTAATATGAAGTGTTTAATGCGTGCATACAAGATCTTCTGTCATATTTCAGACTAGTGTTAAGCGTTGAATACAGTAGTTACACTTAGCCCCTTGTATCATCAGTTGGACAAGGTATTTAGTTGGTTTGATTCTTTTTATATCAAAGGGTCGATATAGCGAAATTCCATGGACATCTTTCCAACATATATCTCTGTAGATTTTAGCGAATTTACACTGACTCTTTGTGTGCACAGACACGTGTATAAAGGAAATGCATTTAAAACCATGATACATCTGCTCCTTTTTTCTGACAGTGTTTTGCGACCTCCATGCATTAATGAATGCAAGTCTCCTGAACCTTTGATTGATGAAGCTATTTCATTCAAAATGCTGTCTCTCTTTTTTTTTTTCTCCCACATATATCCCACTCCAGGTGGAACCTTTGCACTTTTATATAGACAAGAAAACAAGTAGTCAATAATGACAACACATGTGTCATTTACTGATTGAGAATAGTGGTAGTAGTGTCTTAGAAAAGAAAGGGTATGGATTTTGTCAGTGCTGTTGTGGGGAAGATGGAGTTTCTTTTTCTGTAGGTGGAAAATGTATTGATTCTTATTCAGAGTCCAACTCTATCAAAATATGAATGTCTATTAATACCAATGCCTGATTGTGTTGGTGTGGGGAGAGAAAGTAGGGCAGTGCTAGACAGCTGACCGCAAACCTCTGCAGGATTGTAATAGTATGCAAATACTTTAGGTGCATGATATGCCAGCCATCTTGAAAATAGGTCACCACCGTATCAAGTCTTATTATAAAAAGAGATATTGCATTGATTTAATTATATTTTTCCAAAATGATATCCTCGCAGACAGTTTGAAACAGTTCTCCCCTTGCGAAGAGAAGAACTTCAAAACAGAAATCAGTAAATGGAGAGATTTCACTCTCTTTATAGATATTGAATACACTACTACTAGAGAGAGATATGTCACTTAGAAAATAGATATGAAAGAGAAATATAGCATATCCCTGCATAATTGGTTCAGAACAGAGTTGTATATATCTTACCACAATAGGAGACTCCTATTACACTCTTTTCTGAATTTTGAGATGGCTCGCTCAGTTCATTCTCCTTGGGGATGATCAATGGCCTTTCAAAGTGTTCCTTAAACCGAGTGATGAAACAGATGGGGGAAGTTTCAGGATTGGTTTCTTGCGAGGACTCACTCTACCAGACACTGCCATTTCAGTGCTGATTGTCTTAGCAGCATGGAGGTGTCACAAAATGAAGCCTTGCCACTCGGTGATAGCATGCAACAGTGCCGAGGGGTTATACAGGGGTGGTGTAGCAAGTGAGGAGTTGTTACGGACGAGGCCGTTGACATGACATGTTTGAGAATAAAGCTGTCAGACCGTGAGGGAAGACACCTTCAAGGTCATTATTTGTTGATAATGTTGAAGAAGCATCATTAAGTTTATTTTCCAGGAGACAGAGGCTCTCCTTGAGTGCATTCTTTGGACATTCAGCAATTGTTCTAGTTAAAAGAGATCGCAATAAGAGAGCGACTCAGATTTGACCCCCAAACATGCACCAGACATTCCAGAGAATGTCTCAAGAGATTTTTAACAGTTCCTTGATTTAAGTCAGAAAATGAGCAGACAAACTCCACTCCTTTCATGAGACATAATTTTACATGCGAGGTATGATCCAGACTGTCAAGATCTGTTCGAGGTTTCAGGAAGATTTTGAGAATATCACACTTATCTTGAGTAGACTGTGTGCACATGCCACATCTTATTATGCATTTTGAGAACAAACCACAAGGAAATCAGGATCTCGGGTGTTGTAAACTTTTGCAAGAAATTTGAAAAATGTTTTAAACTCCCGCTGAGCTAAAGATGATACCTAGTTACAATTGATGATGCTTCTGAACTCCTGTGCTGGTTTGGTGGTCTTTTGCAGTCTAAAATAGAAATATTTGACTGTACCATTTTTTATTTATTTATTTTTTTATGGGGGGGGGGGTGCAGTGGCATCCTTCACAGATCATTTGCATGCCCCATGAAAACGAGCCTTCAGGAAATATTTTCAAGCTTACGTAGGGTGTTTTATTTAAGAGTTAAAACAAACAGTTCAATCAAAAACCTTTTTTTTTTTTTGAACAGATAAGATGACAACAATACTAATGGTATTGGAAGCTTAGGATTCTCAAGACACCTCAAGACAAACAAACCCTTGGAATTACAATTTAGTTCTGACAACTTTCTGTGTTAATAAACATGTCCTTTGGGATTTGACAATCAAACAGTTAATAATTATGTAGTAGATACTATAAAACCAGAAATGTTCATGTGCAGTTTAATTTCACAAATTTCGCAAGAGCCAGGTTCTGGGAAATTATAATGCGTGCTAAAGTTCTTGCGTACAGTATCTGCATTGAATGCCTGTGGCAGTTGGCAAAAATTTCATGCGGTGTCGTGAGGTGTCGGCTCCGATTCATAAAAATTTCATGCCGCAAAAATGTCTTGCTATTTAGAAGTATAGTATTTTGCTTGTAAGGAAAGGAGGAAAGCTCTTTTTTTTATCAGGCATGATGATTTGACAGCACTCCTTGTATGCTGCAAGTTATAGATGAAAGAAACCACATTGTGCTGTTTTTGTGACAAAAGTAACCACATCGTGCTGTTTTTCTGACCACTATGGAAAACAGACTTGAGGCCCTCTCTGGGGCAGGAATGACAATTGACTGCCAACTGTGTCGTATCTCCCTGCGGTTTGCTATGGAAAGGTTTGCGGCACACTCTGGATTAAATGTGCTCTACAAGGATGATAAGTGGGAATCCTAAGAGGAAACTGACTAACATGATTTTAAGGCCGGGCATGCCTCTATCTCAATATTCAACAGACTTGATTGAATAACTGTCGGGAGCATCTCGCAGCCCTCTTTGCCCAAGACAACAAGGGGACGTGTGTGCCGGTTTAACCTGGTTTTGTTGGCGCGTTGGGCTCGAGGTCATTTTTGAAATGTCAGAGCAATTTTTCTTCCCCCCTCAGTCTGACGTTTTGTCAGGGATGAACTTTGGTCCATAGAGCATATGGAGGATAACCATGAAGGGGAAGATGCTAGGGACAATGCCTGTGAACAAGAGGCATATTCCTACTTGAGATTGGGGAGAGTACAACATGGAAAGCATCTACATTTCATCTTTCAAGAAGATGTCAAAAGTGTGCTGGAAAAAATATATCAAGCCAGAGCTCCAGTGATTTAGTCTTGTAATTTAGAGTACTAATCATATTTCTGATAATATGTGTGAATTAACTGTTACTGGTAAAACAATTTAATGCGAGATATTCATAGCACTTGATTTAAGTATTGAAACTCATAACCTGTTATGCGGAGGATTTATTATCCAGACATGTTTGCCTGTTATTATTAGATCAGTTCTATTTCTAGCACATGTCGTCCTCCTTCAAGCGGCCATTCTAGTATCCCCCCCCCACCCAAACTCAGCTTTCCGTAATTAACGTCTGCGTGATGGTAATAAGGTTTTAGCCTTCTGCTCATATGATAAATGAAGATTAATCATGGCTACGTGTCTCTTCAGTGGCCAGTTATCTCTGCCATCTCCATTTTTCTCACCTTCCATAGTAAAATGATGTCATTCGTAAAGCCTCGCTCGACCAAGCCATTCACAGACATTATAGTATGAGGATGTTCTTATATACTGTGGTATCAGCATATTTTAGATGCAGTATATCATCAGTTTAAATTGTGTTTATGTTACAGGTAATCGCAAGGTAGCTCCTGTTCCAATATGTTCTGTTCTGCACTTTGAAAAAGAAATCCTGTATGCTTGAATATCATTAATCAAGTGTGCTCATCTTCATCTGTAGAAAATCATATGCTGGTCATAATGAGATGCTTCTTAAGTAATTTTTTTGCTATAGCAAGATGTGTTTCGGTAACAATGTCGCATTTTAGCCACTTAGATTAGGAATTTCTTATGATATTCTTAAGGACAGAAACACTTGAAACTCTAGCTATTTTATCTTGTAGTTGTAAATTTTAACAGCATTAACTTTTTTGTTGTTGTATAGAGCACAAATTTATGTGAATGTCCTTACATGTAGAAAACAAAAATGCTCCCCTGCTTTCTGTTTGTCTTATCAAGATTTACGTTGATTGTGCACACTGACATGTACATTTATCTACAACTCAACTGATTATTGAAATATTTACTTTAGTCCAGTTCTGCAACACTCCAGAAGACTTTTTGTGTGTTTGTGCATCTTGAGTTAATGGCACATTAGCGAAATAATGTATAACCTGATGATACTTGAGTCATCCATGTTTCTTACATGTTGAAATGGGTATGGTCTGTTGTTTCAGCACAGGGATACGATGATGCGGTAAAAGTCTCAGAAATGTTATCGATTAAGGTTATCAAGTGACATATATGCTAGGGATCTGTCTGTTGATCTGGAGAAAGTAACGAAAACATTTTGAGGCTTTTAACAAATGCTTGTATTCCCACATGGTATCTGAGCCATATGCACCCCCTCTCTCCAATCATTCTAATTGATAATCCTTGCAAGAAATCCTCTGATCAGTGTCTGGTTTCCTAGTGGTTGGGATAAGGATTTCTTTTGAGAATTGTGGAATTCATCCCGAGCAAGATCCTCTAGAAGATAATGTCCCCGCGGCTGCATTTTCTCTGAGGATGCTTCTTTGCTGATAATTTCAATGGACAGTTGACTTGAGAGTTTGGCGATAAAACATCTCGCTACACTGGTAATCCCCTTTCTTGCAAAATGTCATGAAGCATTTTTGTTGATGGTAATCAGCTAGTCCTAAATTATCTGTATTGAAAGGGAACCGTGAATAGGTGTGACTTGAATTAAAGGCAAAAACATAGTAAGTCACAAAAATTATATGCAACAAATGTTTGGTATCAGCTGACTTCTCCCAAACACCGTCATATTCAGCTTCCTTGGATAACCCCCCCCCCCCACAAAACAGCAACATTTCTTCCATCCTTACGGCTTTACAATGTATATGTATATAATTTGGAGTTTATTTAACTTGGGTATTTGCTGTACGTGAGGCAGATCATTCTGGGTGTGAACGTCTGTTCATGTAGAACATCTGTTCTTGGTAGAATATATGTTAAATGTGAATTGGCTGGTATAGTGGTAACAGCTATTCAACCAACGACATCAGTGACATACAATGTTGTAGTATATAAAGAGGAAGACATTACAGCTCTACTAAAATTAAATCCGGTGAATGCAAATTGATTGTCAAAATATAGAAACACTTTCAAAAAGGCATCTAATTCATAGGCACAGATCACCTCACTTATTCAAACAGTCTTAGCTATTTTGGGTTAGTTTTTTCGACGTTAGCTTTATTTTCTCTGTCATGCTGTATAGTTTCTACCTACCGCATTTATCCAGACAAGTGTCTGAAGGCTGGGAGAATGTTGCGTAAGCGTCGTTACTCAACTACCACAAATCTATGCATATTTATGACTTCATCAACCAATAAAGAATAGAGCCAGGCTTGGAAAAGATCCACACCGCTGTAAAAAGAAGGCAGAAGGTTGTTGACGGGATGTAACATCACTTCATCCCCCAAAGTGGGAGTTCTTGTGAACACAATGTCTGGGGCTTCTGGTTTTAGCTATGCGGCATACTATCCGAACAAGATATGAACTTATTAGTGGCTGGATTGGTTGGCAGTGGTATTTGTGCTCACCAGAATTGACACTCTCTTCTGTTTGCTAGAGAGATCCTCTGCACGGCAGTCCCTTCGTGGTACAGTTATTTTGTGTGAGTTCCATGACAGTTTTTGTTGTTATTTTATCTTCTGCTTTGAAAGCCCGACATGCATTGCCACCCCGCCCCTCTCTGACAGTACATATAGCACAGCCAGTCATCTGTGCAGGCATTGCGGAAGAGGTGAGTGGTGACACTGAGTTGTCATTGAGAGAAATTTCATTTCGCTTCCACACACCAGAGCCAAGTGTGTTTGAATGGCAATCAATATCAGATATTAGTGTTGGCCTTCGAGGGGCGCGAGAAAACTGTTGGCATTTTGGGAACCATTTCCCCGTCTTCATCGAGGTGATTATTACAAATTTGCCCCACCTCTATCTCTGTGCCACTGGAAAGGCTGCCATCGCTTGAGGAATCGGGCACGATTGTGAGATTTACTGTGGACAAAGGAGAGATTTGACTTCAGTTTTGGTGTAAAGACTAAGTGGATTTAGATCGCCATTTCTCTGCTGATAAATCTGACCTGCAAATATACAAGGTAAGGAATGGCACGTGTTGCCTGCAAGCCAGACATGCTTTCAATTGCTGCAGAGGGGTCATACATTGACAGTCATTGTGTTCCCGTGGGAAATAGGGTATGGGAAATGTGTTTGAAAGTTGATTAAAATGTGATCTGTGCATAACATGAATATTGGTGCCCAAGCAGTAGTTGAGATGGCAGAGAGTGAACAAACTAACGTTAGGAAGCAAACTATTCAAGCTCAATTTAAATAAACTTTGTTAAGACTTGGCCAAGTTTCTCAAATAGTGCTACTGTAAACTATCATATGTATGAAATGCATATATATACATATTCATATTCACAGAGATTGCTGTCATGCCGTGTGATTATGTATCCTAGAATCATTAGCCAGTCATGATTAAGAACCACCCATTTATTTGCAGCTGATTGACAAATTGCCCTTCATTGACTGAATAGACACCAATTACAAAGTACACATGTATTTAGTGTTTTAGTAGTAGCCACAATAAGAAAGTCATGGGCGTACTCTTACTTGGGTTGCTGATTTCTGGCAGTGTGATAATAATGATAATTTTGTATTTCAAAGAAGATATGAAATTATTATAATTCATACTCATCTGCTACCTCCACTGATGCTTGATGTAATCAGACATTGTATTTCTCCGGTTTGGAACTGCATGTCTGCCCTCTTTTGATTTATGCTTTCATTTCCTAATGCTGAGGTGTGTGTTGACATAGTTTTAAGATTTATTGAGCTGCTGGGCACTGTGAGGGACATAGAGTGGAAATCTGAGGGAAGAGAAAATAGAAAAGACATATTTCTTTTGGCATTATGTTGAGAAAGGTTTGAAGTAAACCTCTTGTAACAAGGACGGCAACAAAAATCACACCCCCCCCAAAAAAAAAAGAAAAAAAAAAAGAAGAAAAACTGAATGGAAGGGAATGTGTTAACCCATTGAGGATGGGCTGACTTGGCAGTAACACACTTTTCCCGTGGATACCTGCCCGTGTGTACTGGGGACTACACTGTAGTCTTCAAGGGGTTAATCTCATTTGCGTATGAACAATGCAGACGTGAGGCCATGAAGATTTGAATCCATTTTGGTGTAGCCTTGCAACCTCCTCTCTTGAGGTGATTGATGGTAAAGAAAAGTTGAACTCACGCTAATTCCTGTGGGTTTAATATTTCATGCACTGCTGCCCATGAATGGACCTCATTATCGGAGGCCCTGGCACGAGGCTCCGGAAACTGTGAAGAAAAGAAGAAGAAGAAATAAAAACGAGTGGCAAAGAAGAGGAGTGCCTTGCAGAAAACAAATGAGAGGGAAAATAAAGAGAGTGAAAGTGTCATTAACCCATTGACTTCCAGAATATTGGAGGTCCCTTGGAAAGCATGTAGTGATTTCAGAATCTTGTAATAAACATGCTATATGTGCTATCCATCTCACTTTACCTGTCATAGACAAACATAGATCATAAACATTGTATAGTCTTGTTTGAAGCAAAAATTTCCCTGTTTTCTTATATTGGTAAGAAAAGGGAAATAACAGGAAAACCCAAACATAATTCAGTTATCTTGTAGCAAAGTAATTTGAGGGAAGGCAGTAGTTTGTCTGACTTGTACTCTGTATGAATTGTAATGAGTAATACAAGCAAAGATTTCAGGTGGTTGTCCAATATTAGCCTATCCACACTATCTACAGTATGTGTGGTAAAGATTTTGCTTGGAACTCTACATAATGACAGTCAATATTTGTTTAGAAATGCATTAGCACAATTGAAAATCTGAGAGAAAAATAGAGGAAAATGAGACTGCTGCATTGATGGTCAACACCTACATTGAACTTCAGCTTAGTAGACATGGATTTGGATGCATGAATTTGCAAGTTCTTACTCAGTGGTGAGCCTTTATGCCAACAAATAGCTTGTCTGTGTTATAGAGTACTGCTTTATAGGATTGGAATCAATTAACATTTGATGAAAGTATCCTCACCATGCTAGATGAAATATTTACCTTTCAAGGCGATACATAGTTTATTGTTGGAATCATTTGACCTTGCACGGTGTCAGAGGCAATTCATGACTCGCTGTAGTCAACCAACTAATTGCCTACATACAGAACATTTTGTACATGCCTCCAGTAGGTGCAATATCTGGATAGCTAAACAATTTTGAAAACTCAAATTGCTGTAAGTGGCAAAACCTTTAAAGGGGTTAAGACTGTAGTTTAACAACTTCGACTCAATTTTTTTTTTTTCTTTTTCTGAATGTAGTCTGACTCTATGGTTGAATGCCCTCACAGTTTGTTAAAGCCAGCTTGAGTGAGTAGCATCATTAGAGTATGCTTTAACCCATTGAGGACGAGTCTGGAGTATACTCGGGCAGGTGTCTATGGGAAATACGTGTTGTAGCAAAATCAAACCGTCCTCAACGGGTTAAGCTCATAAGTTTGTATTTTCTTCATACTAAACTGTTCTGTTCAAGTTTTCATAAACTATTCATGTTGTGATGAAGAATGCTAGGCTTGGGTGGGTTTAATATTTCATGGGCTGCTGCTCATGAAATGAGTCTGGGGGGCAGTTGGGATCGCAAACTTCAATAAAAGTGTCTTGTAATAACCGCATCATGTGCATACTTAGAATGACAATCCAATGCATTGCAAAACATAAAGGCAAAATGCAGCTGAAGCATTGCTTCTTGTAGTGTAGCATACTATACGTATAATATGTGACTGGAATTTAGAGTTATCCTGATCCTTGTATAAAACCAACTTCTGCTCATACAGCTCATAAAGAACTTTGAATGAAAAAAGAGGGTCATATAGAGTTGTTTTTTCTTTAAAAGGTAGGGTTAAAGTGAGATATCGTATGTCCAGGAGGACGATGCAAGTTAACAAAATTCAAGGAAGCTGTGCCTGGGAGAACAACGCGAATGCTGGCGAGGCCCATAAGTATAACACGCACTTTGCGTGCATTCGTGTTTATTCTCCCGGGCACACCTTCCTTGAATCGTGTGCGTTTGCGTCGTTCTCCCGGGCACACGACGATATTCAGTAGGCTTTTAACCCGTTGAGGACGAGTCCCGAGTATACTCGGGCAGGTGTCTATGGGAATTGCGTGTTGTAGCAAAATCAAACCGTCCTCAACAGGTTAAAAGTGCAGACATTAATTGGCATCCCATGTGTTGAACACAGACAACATTGATTAACAAATGCTAGAGTTTGTTGATGGGCCTCAGCGGTATGCTGCATTTCCAACCCAAGCTTTTGTATATTATAAATAGTTGGACAAGTGAACACACGGTAAATGTTAGTTTGCAAATTGGCATCAGACTTTGTTATCTGTTCATTCAGCCAGGCTTATTACTTTTTTTGTGTGTCTGAAAGTGTGTTTTCTTTTTGAATTACTTGATTATGTATTGATATTTGGTTTCAGTTGTCACTCTTTATGTGTTGTGACATTTTTGGTTGCTTTGTAACGTTCTTGCTTGTGTTTTAAGCAGGGCCATGAATTCTTAATCAGTAAATCAAGTATTTGAAAATGTTATATCTTTTAGTGTGAAGTGCTGCTCAGGTAACAGCTATTGGAACAATATGTGTGCTCTCGGTAGTATGCTGTTGCATATTGTCTAAATAATCTACCGTAAAGCATGACATATTCACGGCATGAATTTTTTCACCAATTGGAGCCTACTGCCTTTTTTTGTGGCATGAAATTTTCGCGAACTGCCACTGGCATTCAATGCATATAGTGTAGGCAAGAACATTCATGTGCATTTTAATTTAGCGAATCTTGCCTTTCGCGAAATTCGCGAAATTAAAATGCACGCGAACATTCCTTGTTTTACAGTATATTAATGTCTTACACTTATCAATCACGTTGACATCACTTTTGAAAGAAATAATCATAATTAGGATTGTGCTTTAACATTGAATTAATCTTTCCAGTAAATCAAATCAAATATCATCTTATATCCAGTTTTTTGTTGCCAAGCAGATTTTCAACAGTCTGTTCATAGAGCCTTCAGAAGAATGTGACAACATCTGCAGTCTAAATTTGCCACACTTTTTTATACTGTAAAGTCAATCAAGCAAATCGAAGTAACATCGAGGCTTTAAATCTCTGGGTACTCTTGTGCATTCAAACAGGTAAATAGTCTTACTTTTATTTTATCAAAAGATAAGTATATATGCAGTGTATAAGTATATATGCATATAGAATATAATAAGTATATGATAAGTATAATAAGTATATATGTATTGCCATCAACTGGTATTGCCTGTGGGATAGCATACCTCACATTGTGAAGTGGAGAACTGAAAGTGCATCTAGCAAGCATTTAAGTCTTCATTAAATGGCACCAACTCTCCACTGAAGAGGATGTGCACACAATATCATCGGAGCTTCGGATCTTTAAATGCCAGATATATCATCTGGCTTGAGTATGTGGGTATGAGGCCGGTCTTTCCTTGCTCCATGTCGGCGTGCTTGGCCTGGATGCGGGGCATGGTCGTCTGGAGAGATCAAGTTATTCGCGGTAAGCCAAATACCTTGGACCAAAGGTGTGTGTGGGGACAGTGTTAAAACTGCATTACATGCTCCAACAACTCGTCATGCTCAATCCCTTCAGGGGTGAAAAGTTTGATTAATCCAAAGTCTGGTGGTTACACTCCTTTGCCCGGCAAAGCCACCATGGAATATCTTTCAAAGAAGGAAAAGAACAGAACAGAAAAGAAAAGAAAAACCAACAACGACACAGAGATCAGCTTTCCACCTCTCCCGCCCACTCACCAATATCGTGCAGCCATGTTTCTGATTTTCGCTGTGTATGGTATTTGCACGTATTCTTGTGGAGCATCATATTCACTTTCACCTGGAAGTTGCATGATCCGCCTTTGTGGAGTACAATGACGTTCTTGTGTTTCTCCTTTGAGAGTTACATTGAGACTGCCAAGAAGCGTCACTGTTGCATGCATTTAATCCAACTGGCCACACCTACCAGAGCACTTTCTCTTTGCCAATTGACACGTGTCTGGAATATTGCGGTGGTGAAAAAGGATTACTCAATCCCCGTGGTCCTCTTTGTGTAACCGTGGGCTTACTGTTGGACCAATGTTATGCCTGAATAGGCAGTCTAACTCACAGTTGGGTCAAGTTTAGGGGATTAACTGGATGCTAATGAAAAAGCTTTGTAATTTCTAAGTGCCAAAGCAGATGAAGGGTCAGTGAAAATGCAGAAATTGTGAAATGAGACTGTGCTGAGATGATATGAAGAATGGAAAAACTGTGAAAAGTCAACAATATTAATCATCTGTATCATTCATTACATACTAGTTACAATGTCAGTGATGTTCATATGATTCTTAGAGAGGTGAAAATTGCAGAATAACAAGAGATATCTGTTGAAGCTTTGGCAAACCCTGAGTCTTGAAACAATCCAATGCCAGCAGTTCTACTTTCATTGATTGCACACTTTCATGGAATGGAGGAAATTCTAAAAAGAGATAACATCTTTTGTTGTAATCTGGATGGTAGTTTAAAGATTTAGAATCAGTTGATAAATCGTGTATATTTCTACTACAGGAAATGAAAACAGTATAACATTGGCATACCATAATATGTTGTGTGTATTTTTTTCAGTATCATGTATGAACCACAGGCATTTATCAGTACTGTAAAACGTAATATTTTAGCGACATGAAATTTTCGCAAATTCGAGCCGACAGCCTTTTTCACAGCATGAAATTTTTACAAAGTGCCTCTGGCATTCAAATCATATGGTGTAGACAAAAGACTTCGTGTGCATATTAATTTCGTGAATCTTGGCTCTTGCAAAATTCGCGAAATAAAAATGTACACGAATATTCCTCGCTTTACAGTAATATATTCAATTCTGATGCTGTCTTTATTGTTAGTGTTTGATCAAGCAGGATCACCTCAGTGCAGGATAGCAGTATCAAAAGACAATTGGGGAAGTATAATGCACTCTCATTTGTGCTTTCCGTGGCAAGAATGTTCGTAACTTCACTGCCTCCAAAAGCAGCCCTCCTAATTGAAAAGTGTCAACAATGTGGTGGAGCCGTTGCGCGGCAGTGGCAGACAACGCGTCAACCTGCAAAATTTGATCAGAGGTAATTAGATATTTCATAATTGAGTTAGGGAGTGCAGGGGGCCGTGTGTTGTAGTTTTCTGACATTTCTGGAGGGAAGGCTGGAGGGAAGGAGCAGTGAGGATGTGGAGAAATTCTCTCTCTGAGTTTATTCGCGAAAGAAACGTTAGTATTTCAAACAAGCTCTAACTTAAATGTTGATGTGTACACAAAAAACATCTGACAGGTGTGCTTTGGTTTTTGCTCCAAGTCAACATTCCACTTCATTACATCAACAAGTGAAAGTTTGTATCCCTGACTTTGGATAATCGAGCGAAGACTCGAGCAAAGTTTACGAAAATCACAGGAGACAGTACCATTCTGCAAACATAAATACCATTGTATTTCTCTCTTGATCTTCTCTTTATCCATGTATTCTCATCATTAATTCATGAAGTGAATGCATTTCAAGCTGGAAAGCTACGTGATATGGAGGTTGCCTGAGGTAAACAGGATGTAGTCAAACAAAGGGAACTTTAAACCTTTCAGAAAATCAGATGTAAAGTAAGAAGTTTTGTGATTTGAAAGTTTTGGCGACATGCTTTAAGGGAACTGTATATCAGTAAGCAATTAGATGTCATGCCTTACTTGACAACTTCCCTTTTGGTTTGTACAATGAAAGAATAAGAACGTGAGATTTTGGTCCATAATTTGGCAACTACAATCATTCCCATTTAAAAAGAAACCATTGTGCCAACAGATATCATTCACTCCTTTGGACTTCATTTTAAAATGGAAAGTTGGTAAGGGTTTGTGTGCAGGTGAGTAGAAACCTTATATGGTGATGACTTCATCACATCATCTCATTTGCATATTCATACAATAGTGACCAGCATCACAATCTTGTGGAAGACTTTACAATCTAAACGTAATACGATCGTTCAATCTACACTTTATTTTCAATTCGTAATGAATATGTGTAAATATGATCAATTACCAAAGTAAAGATATAAAACAGAAAAACATTGAAGTTACAAAGTGAGAGTATGAAAAAAAAGGGCATGGGAAAAACAGATAAGATATTACAATAGGTACATAAGAACCTTTGAAGCTCAATATCAAAGTTCTGTGTGTGTAAATGATTGGAAAATGGTATGTTTGTAGAAAGCCAAAATAGGCCTAAGTAATGTAATGTGACAAGAGTGAATATTAAACACGTACCATAGTTGTGATATAGGTTTCTGTATATAATGTGGAAGTTTAGATCTTTACTGTCGTAGACAGAATGATACTTGATTTAGAGCTTCAGATTCATTTTATTTCTCATAGAGATTTTAAAACATGCTTATAGCATGCTACTGTTATATGCCATCATATCAAACCCAAGTATTTGAAAAGTGTATGCGTGAGTCTAGTTTGTGAGATGCACAGACAAATAATTACACTCTTTGTGTTCCTACAAAGTAACTTGAATAGTTGCATTTGTACAGTGCAAGCAATTTAGACTTTACTGTATACTCAATGTACTTCATGTATTTCTTGATGATTATAATCACATATTGTGACTTGTAAGACAATTTTGTGAGTGGTTGGATTTGTAATCGAGAACCATTTTGACAGAATGAGAAAGAAGTGCCATAACCTTTCAAGAGAAAAGTTCAGCATTTCCAACTTTCGGAAACAGTAAATAACCACGTTTGCGTTGCAAAATGGGAGGATATTCCTGCAAGTTGTAGATTTTGTGAACATCAGTTCACCAACAAAATTCTCAAAAAAATAAAACACTGCAATACTGTGTATACAGTATTTTGTCTAGGTAAGATGTGCTGAGGGAATGTTAGTGTAAAGCAAGAGAAAGACTAATATTTGAAAGGATTTATCAATGTTCGTATCATGTGAGTCTAGCAAATGACAAATAAGTGTGATAAACTTTTCTGAATACAGTAACATCGTGCGGAACCTGCATAATGGGATAAAATCTAGAAATTTCCTGTACACATTAAAACCATTGCAATTAGATTCAACTGGTATTTGCCTCATGATTTTCCAATGAATAAGATATTCGGACCTGATTTTATATTTAATGAATTACAGAATTTACCAGTCTTTGGTGTAGATACATTTATGATTGTGTCACAAGGAATTTGAAAGGAAAAAAAAAAAGGCTTGAAGTTCTTTGGAGACTTGATGTTCTCATCATCTGTGAGTACCATGAAGGGCACTTTGAGTGAATGCTGCCCCCACATGTCTCGCAGCATGCAATGTTTCGGGGAAGAAAACAGAGATGAGAAAAGGCCTACCCGCCCCCTGTTTGAAAGGGAGGTTGGTGTGTATGGCTTTGATCACAGCTGCCTTCTTCCTGTGTGCGCATCGCTGCCCTGTAATGGGCGCTCATTATGCCGAGGATTTCAGTCAAGTACGAATTTATTCATGGAGCCCGGGATGTGTTGCCAGGTGCCGCGGCCTGTGCGAATCCAGGTTGTGGGCAGGTCCTAAATCAAATTTTGGTTTCCTGATCTCTCTGATGGCCATAGCCGTCCCTTTACATTTTGAATGCCTTCTATTTGATGTGCTCTTGACCAGAGAATAGGTGTCAAAACAAGAAATTGGACACTTTTGTGAGATGCCCCTCAAGAGCTGTTGGATGTCCTTTCTCCTCCTCCTCCTACCAAAGGCACACTTGGTTAAGATCGGTGAAGCTTCAGCGGCATCTGTGTGGAATGGAAATTGAATCATGCGCATCTGTATTGGAAAAGTCAGAATGCAGGAGTTGCTGAAGCTCACGCTAAGTTGCAACAGAGCTGACATGGACAGTAAAATATCATATGCTGTTTCCTGTTGCAAGAGCCTCACTGGTTGTGTGCTGTCTAAAGTTGTTTGAAAGAGTCTTTGCTGTCATGCAATTAATATTGTCAGAAGGGCTCATTAAAGAAATCATTAAATGTCTAATTTTGAGTCAAGACACCGCCAAGCTAGATTGCAGTTGAATATTTTGTTCAGCAAGTAATAATGAATGGCTTCTTAAAGAGTACTTCATAGGGATAAGCTCATGATGTTAAGTTTTGGTGGTTCTTTTTCACTTTCAAAGCAGGTGGCAGATTGGTAGATTTCAATAAGTCCTACCATTCTCAGACAAATTGTAGATTTTTATCCAATTAATGTTTAAGTAGCCATTGTGTTTCCTCTCCAAGTTTTCCTTACTTAAATCTTGGTAACGTACATGGTCATAGCATTTCATGGTATTTGCTTGATATCAAACAAACATTCATATTTATGTTGTGGTTTATATGTCATATTAGTTTATATCAAAACAACTCTCTGTTGAATGAATTGGAATTGTTATGTGCTGCTATGAATAAAAAACACTAAATGTCCCAGAAGTGAAAGCTCATCAACTGGTACTTACACTTGTTGTTTTCTCTTTCATTTTCTTCTTTTTCATTATGGCATGGATGCTTTCTGACAAATTCCATCGTCATCACGATTAACTAACAACAGGTAAGGAAAGAACACTTTTGTTGTAGCCATATTAAACCTCATGATATTTGGCTGGGTGCAGTTTAATTTCTATCTTGCAATGCATGTTCCTTGATCACTCGTAAGCTGCCTAATTTGGTATGAATATGACGTGAACAATTTGCAGAAAATAGAATCATGTCCCTGACTGTACAGTGTAAATATTTGAAGTGCACAACTTTTTTAGATAGTGCATCAAGGTCTTTATTGATATGAATATGAGTATGCCATTCTTGTCAATTTTAGATATTTGCAATTAAAGCTACTGCAGAAGAAGGGAATGATTTTAAAATATGGAATATTTTTCATCATAACTTCAAGAATATTCCTTGTTACGTAACAAGCGGGAGACCTTCGGAGGGTTTTTATTTCACTCTATCTGATCTGGACCAATACTTACCAATGTTTAAATATGATGATGAAACTCATCTTATATGTTCTAATAATATTGTTCCTCGGGTTTGTAGAAATGTTTGTATCTATGGGCTTAATAAACCTCAAGCAAGATTGGCTTAGTAGACCAACAGTGGTATAAAAAGTGACTTTATTACCCCTGCTATCATGACAGTGGGTGTAATAGTGATAACATGGTTGTGGCGACGTGACCCATCATGAATTGACGTGATTACGATGAGTACAACCAAACTATATGTAAGTTTGGAAGATGGGAGCAGATTTTGGAGCCACTAGCTTGCCTGATGCGTGTTTTCATCACGTTCCTCGCAGCGTGTGGATGCCGAGTTGTTGACCCAGACAGATATTTGTGGGATCAATTAATGCGTCGGTCACAAGTGCGACATGGCCACTTCACTCTCCCACATCTTAATTCCACCGGTCAATTAATTGAAGGGTGATGTCATTGATTGCACTGGGGCTACAAATGAAAAGATCGATGAGTTTGTGCAAGCTTTGTCCTGTCCTAGATAAGAAGCTTAGAACATATGCTGCTGCAGGTTGGAAAACAAAAAAAGCTTTTCGGTTTTCATGTATGAATTGAGGTCAACTGCTCCCTTACTTTGCATTATATGCCAATTGGACCGCCTTCTATCATGCTTTCTTTTTCACTTAGCACAGATGTACTGAAACTAACTCTCAGCGAATAAAGATTATGTAACCCCCCTAATCCCGAGTGCATCACCTTGACATTCATTACGTACCGAGGCAGTTGCTCTGCCAAGGAGGGTTGTGTAATTTTGCGCAATGTCATTTTGGGCAGAGATTACTACGATATGCCCTATATTTCACAGGGTTTTTATTTGTATGATTTTCGCCAGTCAGGTTCTATTTTAGAATTGAACAACACAAAAATATTAACTATGATACCTACATGAATGTGATGTGCACTGTTCATTACTGTTCTATATGACTGCGAATTTAAGTACTTGCAAAATTGTCAGGACGTCCTGATTCGTTAAAAATTGCTTGCTAAATATATGGCATAAATAGATGCCACGACTATTGAGACTGGAACATGTAAATGAATAAACGAAACTGAAGATTTGATGCTTTCTTAAAAATAAGTCCTGCTCTTCTTGCTTCACTCAGTCTTATACTGTTTGGTCACAAGTGATTTAGACCAAAATTTTGATGAATTGCTATTTCTGAAAAGAAAATATGTGCAGTTTCGCTGATGGTTCACTATCTGGAATCTACCATGCATAACCTCTTTTGCATTTTAAACTTCATGAAAACCGGTAGACTAGCAGATATATCTACCATGATATGAATCCTTGGTATATTTGTTTGTTTGCATGTCTGCTATAGCTTTATGCAGGCATTGTACAAATATACTTATCCTTCATTTTAACAAATAATGGCCATCAGAAGATGACCCAAATTTATATTTTCGCTTTCAAGGTTTTGGATTGAGATTACACTCAACTCATAATCCTAAGCGCACATTGCTTGCAGTGTATGCTACAGCTCAAATATTTGCAAATTGAATTTTGATTGACATCTGGTAATTCAATGATAGAGACTCCATTAATTAATCAATTTTTCCCTCCTCCTTGTTTCCAACAAGTGGAAATGACAGCAACCCTGGAGCATATTTTTCCACTTACTCTGGATGTAAATGTTCACAGCCAGAAGACATTTTGTATGTGTGTGTGTGTGTGTGTGTTTGTGTGTGTGTTTGCTTGTTTGTATTCATTTTATTGTGAATACAATGGTGATATCCAATGAAATTCGAATAAAGAATATGAAAAAAGTGTGTTTGTGTTATCTGTGTTTGTCTGTTTGTGTGGATGTGTGATACATTGTATGTCTGTGCCTGCGTATGCTTGTGGTTGATGGGGGGGGGGGGGGGCATTATCAAAGATGTGAAGTATTATGTTTTCATGGGAGCCGGTTTGGACTCAGTCCTAAACTTGAAAATTGTTTACCTCAGTTTTTTCATGTTAAAACCACACGAGGTGATATATTCCAAAGTGTTGGTGGATAAGCAGTAATAGCTAGAAACCAAAATGCTCTGAAATTTTAAAGAACATGACTACTGGAAAATCATCTGCTGATTAACCATCCTTTCTTATGTGCATACTGTCATGATCCTGTTGTGAGCTCATGAATAAAAATGTGTTGAAAATTATTGAAATGGTTAGTTTAACCTACATTTATCTGTCAAATGATTTTTACTCTTCTCTGCCCTAAAGGTTCGCCATCCTGTACATCCTGTATCATCAAACAGATTTCTGAAATCATTTCCCATGATAACCTGCTTAGCATGGCGTTAAAGAGTTTGGAAAATTGTAAGGGGGGGGGGGGGGCAGTCATTTAGTCTGTATATAGTGAAATATGTGTTCCTACTTTGGGACTGGCTTTTTCCCCCTCCCACCCAACCCTAATTGTTTAGGCTATGACCACATTCGAGAGTATGACTCACAGTTGTCAATAAAAAAAACCCTGCGCCAATTTGCTGCATAATTCAGACAAGTTTACATTACACGGAAGACGAAGAGATGGCTGTCCAAGATAAAGAATTAAAAAAGCTTAATCTTACCATAAAAATTTTGATTGTCTGCATGTGTGTGTGTGTGTGTGTGTGTGTGTGTGTGTGTAAATGTATGTTACCAGACTACCTGAATAAGCGTACACATGGCTGGTTTAGTAGACAGAGCCTTAGGAAGGAGAGAATAATGTATATGTGTGCATGCCGAACACGTAATCCAACAAACACTCTAATACAGCCAAAAAGCACTGTTTGAACTGTATGTGACGTACGTCATAGCATGGACGCCTCACGCGGGGGGAAGGGAACCCTAGTGGAAATTTTCCATCACAGTTCAGCGAGGGGGAAAGAGCATGAAAATTATTTTGGAGGAATGAATTACAATTGACACATAGCATAAATTATTCTGTAGAGAATTAGGAAAGAGAAGTTGAAAGACTAAGAATGGAGGAAGAAAGAGAAAGAAGAGCAGAAAGCACAAAGAATAGATGAAAGATGTGATAGCAAAGATTAAGATCGTTCTTCAGCGGGAAACACAGTGTAAGTTGATGTCATCAGTAGATGTGAACTGGCCTTGTTTACATCTTCAATTCAATTTCTTCTGTTGAAGATTGCCTAGATGAGGTGCTAGCTGTAATGCAGTCGCAAGTCATTTGTAGTGTAAATGTTTATTTGATGATGAAAGATAAATGTCATTAGGCAGAGAATTTCAGCAGTAACATGTACATGTCTCAGAAAAAAAATAAAACATGAGTGGTAAATGTTGTTTGAGGACTGTTATCATACTACTATAGGTAATGTTGTTGTTTATGGAAAAATATAAATGGGGCCTTATTGAAAAATAATTTGCCAAGCCAATACTGAGATCAAATCAAACTATGTTATATAAACAGCTCAAATGTTGTTATCATTTAGATTTATTCCAATAAAATGTTTCCACAATGGAGCCCATAGTAATGAATGTGTCAGTAGGGGAGCTCAAAGGAAATTGAAAAGGAAGTTAAATAAGCAAAAAGAAAAGAAAAGAAAGAGAGAAATGTTTCTCCATGTGGGAATTAAAATAATGCTATAAATAGTATGTGGAGCTAGAGGACAGTTCCTGTCATTCATTCAACAAAAACAAAATCGACACAAGCAAACAAACAAACAAACAAACAACAAAATAGCGAATGCCTTGATATTTGCTTACCAGACGTTACTTGGGAGCTTCTATCATAATTTCCAAGCTATGTATGTGGGCTGTAGATTAAGACAGGTGAATGACCATTGCTGTTCTATATAGTGTGTCTTCTGTGGATCTAATGAAATCTATTCTGGCTTCCATCTCACTTAATAGTGGATACTGGAGTGAGTGAGCATCAGCTTCATCAGTTCAAAGAGTTCCAGGAAATGACAGAGGCAGATGCAGCCTCCAATCAGTCCTCCCCCCTAATGAGTTTACATTACTCCTAACCTCCCACGATGATGGCCAACATAAGATTCTGATGTAGCCAAGCTTTACCTTTCTGCATATATGCCCAGTCCCGTGCCTTGCTTTGAGCCAATTCAGTGCAGCAGCAAATGCAATGATATTGAAATACAATTTGGGAAATAATCAACTCCAATGCTAAATCTGTGTGTAGTACGAAGCAGAAGACGAATATCTAATGAAGATGGAGTTTTATCTTTTGCTTTCGGTGTTGGAGATTTACTGGCAGTTCTGAAAACCACTATGCCACCTTAGTTAGATTGTTTAACCGAATTTGAAATCATGTATTTGGAGACTTATGCTATAGCTTAGTGTTTTTCAATATTTGCTCTCTCCAAGGGGTTATTATTTATGAATGTTATTGTATTTACGATTTGCTGTATTTACTAAAAATCACACAGTTTACATTTACATCCTAGGAGCCATGTGATATGTAACCTTCAGTTTTTTATGTGATTTGAAATTCATGTTCACAGTAACCAATATATTCTTTAATTGTACAAAAATCAAAATCATGAGATCTGTCATGTTTAGTTAACGTTCCTCTAAAAAACATATTGGTCCATTGATTATAGTGACAATATTTCTAGTATAAGGAAGCAGCAAAAATTAAGAGTGGTATTAATTTGTATGTTTCTGGACATTGCGTGTAGAAAAAGCGTGTAGAAAAAGCCTGTATAAAAAAAAAATGAAAATTTTCCAATTGGGAATATCGTGTGGACGATGGAAGAAGCATTTTGTGTTGAAATGTGCATCTTTGAAGAATACAGTCTTTTTGCTCTTTCCAATTGATGAGCTGAGAGTGCAGTATTGGAAGCACCCCATCTAGTGTTGGGAAATAGACAGGTCCTCATATCTCACTGCCATTCTCCATCTTTTTTCTATCTCTCCCTTCCTCTGCCTTCTCCCCTGTACATAATACATGTGGCTGGAGAGTAGGGATCCTACTTATCATATATGTACATTCAAGCTCTCCGGTGCCTGCGATGCCTGTATTACATGTACATGCATGCATGTAGTAAGCAGTTGCCCAGAGGAGGGCCCCTGAAATCCAGCGCCTAGTGAGCTCTATGGGATGTATTTAGATTGCGAGGGGGGGGGGGGGATTCCACCCCTCTACAGGGTGTGGCAGCAGTGTAGTGGGTGACAGAAGAGGTAGAGGATGAGGGCATGGGATGAATATTGATACTCATCTTTTAAGAACCCGTCAAATTGATGGAGAGTAAAGAGTCAAAAGCATTAGTCATCGGGATTATAATTAGCAGTGTGAGGCACATTATCATCACTCTTTGTTTCAGCATATTTTCTCATATCTACCTGACCATCTCAACAGCCAGTATGAGATTGTACCATATATTTACTTCTCTTGTAAAATTAGCATCATGTGGCCATGAATTATAAGGACTATTATAAGGACTACTGTACCTTGATCACGACAATGTAATAGTCATGCTTCATGTGTTTCATTATCATATTAGTTCCCATGCTGCACAGAAATTGACACAGTTGGCATAGTTCTCATGGAGCCGTGTGAGGCACGTTTTCATCACTCATTTGTTTGGTCGTGCCTTCTCATATCTTCTTGACCATCTCGTCAGTTAGATAGATCGTACCAATTATCTACTCCAGTTATAAAATTAACATAATGAGGCCATGTACAGTGTGATATAAAGACTGCTCTATCTTCATCACTACAGTACAACAGTCACCATGCTTCATGTATTTTATTACCATACTTACATAGTTCCTATCTCAATACACAGACACAGTTGGCAAAGTGAAGGTCAATTTCATGGAGAGTGATGGACTAATAATAATAGATTCATCACAACTTGTATTAGCAAAGTCATCATAGTCCTTTCTATTTGCCACTATTAACATCATTAACATCCTCATCATAATGTTTTAAACCAGTAATACTGTCAGAAATAGCATGTAATGTAATATTTAATGCCTTGGATTTTCCATAGATTACAACACATTGTTCTTTAGCTTGATACTGCTGAAATGATAAAAAGCAGTATGTTTTATTTCCTGTTGGTGTTTTTGAAATTTGGAAATGATCAATATCATCTGATCACCATCAAGTTCGCTAATATCTTAATTTTTGTTTTACCATTACTGATATGAAGATGGGGAGGAAAGAGAAATGAGATCCGGGTCCATCATTCTGAGTGTCGGGATCACCTTCCGTGTGCTTGCAATATATATAGCACAATAATTCTTCCCTCAGAATGAGGCATTATTCCTCATACTGTGATTGCGCTTTCATCAAGGAGATATTATTACCATACAAAAGGGACCTGGCTGTTTTAGTTTTCCATAGGAAACCGCCTGGCAGACAAAAACATACATGGCTTGTATTTCTCATTTCCAGCAAGATCTGCAGAGGCTCAAGAAAATGTCAGATTTGATGAGCAATATTCATCTTGTGTGCAGAAGAGGAGGAATAGATGCTGGTCACATGTTTGGTGCATGCTGTCTTGCCGTTCAGGAATGCTCATTCCGTATTCCTCTCTCTATCCCTGCAGGTTAAGTGAACCACTGCATGGAGAACAGTGCAGTGCAGATTATCGCTTTTATGGGTTGGCGATTTATTCATCGGGTTGTCCCGTGATGAGGTATTATGTGTCGCTTTGATCAGTATGCAACATCCACATGCCTCCTGGTGGCAATGGAGTGGAGTGGATATTTCGTTCAGGCTACCTGCTTCATGATAGATTAGGTTTCTGAATTATACACCATATGAATGTGGTATACTCCTTTAGCAATACTTCTGTGATGACCTTCATGTTTATGGCGCTGACTGTAGACATATCATTGAATATCATGATGTTGATGTCCTCTCCAGCTGATGTAGATGATTCTTCCATTCTGTCGAAAACTTGATAATGTTTCATGCATCTAATGAAGGCAAAAAGAAATCCAAAGAGTATTCTCCTCTCCCACTACTAAATGGAATAGACACTTGAGCTAATATCTGGCTTATGCTCTTGAGAGATACAACCATGTAAGAATAGCATCTTCAAATATGTGCGAAGTGGGATCTCAAGATGAATTTTGAAGTGGTCTAATACATTAGTAGAAAACAGAAGTAAAAAAAAAAAAAGAAGAAGTATTATAGATCAAAAATATTGTTAAGGACTGATGAATCCTGACTGATGAATCATTTTATTTTGTCTTGAAACATGAGTCAAGATTTCTGTAAAAAAATGAATTAAATAAATGCAAACATAAATAAATTGATAAAAGTTTCAGTTGACCCTGCCATATGAATGTCAAATTTTTAGCAGTATCCCAGGGAAACCAGATGATGCAATAACCCAAGCATTACATAGAGTGCAAGTGCAAGTGAGGAAGAAAGTGTGTGTGTGTGTGTGTGTTTGTCTGTTTGTATGTTCATGATTAATTCTTGTATATATTCATATTTGTATGTATACATGCATTTGTTTCAGTAAGTCTATACAATGTGATTGTCAATACTTGCAAGAGAACAGTGGCATAATCATGTTACAACCACCAAAGCATCACATACGTGCATGTGTGTTTGTTTGTGTGTGTGTGTGTGTGTCTGTCTGTCTGTCTATCTGTGTGTCTGTCTGTGCTTGTGAGCAAGTATGTGGGTATGCTGTGTGTGTGTGTATACATGTATGATGTATACACATGAGATACAGTGTAGATGGGTATTTGCATCTACTGTCTGTGTTTTCCATGCTTGTATAATGTGTGTAGACATTTCACCACTACCGACAGTAGATGAGGAACGTTTCCAGGGTCACTCTTGAGTCTGAACAGCCACACCCTCCTGTGCTCCGTAGCAACCAGAACTCATCCCCGCACTCCCTCAATATCAATGATGCAGGAGCGGTAATATCACAGTCAGTGGTGCGTGCCCACACAAGAACCCGTGAAGACATTAACGTCTGGCAAGTGGCTGCGATACATATCATGGGAAGGAGTAACAAGTAGGATATCTTATCCAGGAAAACATCAATTTCCTGCAGGCTCTGCGGCGTATATGGGATGTCAGTGATGGTCCCTTTTTTGTGCCTCAAAATCTAGAGGCCTTCCCATCTGCAGTGTTGATCATTATGTACATGCACACGTAGTCATATTACATTACATGAACCACTAAGAAATACTAATACAATGTAAATTGTAATCCTGTTGATATCTCTTTCTTGGAAAGAGACTAGCAGCCTTTTTGTTGTCCTGCTTCTTTCCTGGAAGCTCCTTTTCTGGAAACTCCTTCAAATGTTGAGCTACAGGTGTCGATGTGGTGATCCATTAGTATGCAGCTTTGAATATTTGTGTGTGGGGATATGTGGAGATCCCACTCTTGTAGTTCGAAAACATTTTGTAGTAAATTAATTTCACACATAAAGTGAGTTGACACAACGGATGATTGACTAATTCTCAGGTTTGTTCATTTCTTTCATTTTGAGTCTGAGTGGGTGTTAATCCATAACTGGTAACAAGAGACTGAAAGATGAAAGGAAGTAAAATTCAATTATCCATTATTTTTCCATCAGAAAATGTGAAGCACATTTAATGTATGTGTGCAGGAAAGATGGAATAGAAGAGTTTGATGAATTCAGGACAGATGAAGCAGAGAAAGGCAGTGTCCCTCAGATCTTCATAAGCCTTAAATAGTTTGGCAACAATCAGCTCAACAACAGAAGCTTCCTTCAAATTGTGGAAAATTTACAAGATTAGACAGTCATGACAAGGCCTGCTGATGTCTGTCACAGACATGGTACTACTATATAAATGACAATGATAAGATGTAGGATTTCTTTGAATGTGAATGGAGGGGTTAAGTGTGAGAAATCAAATCATTTGATATAGCCTTTTTGAAAGTGTATCTGAGGAACTGGTCAAAACAAATGTATTTTGCTCTGTTAAAATGATACACAGCTGGTCTAAAGTCAAATTTAATGAATTTTGAAGGAACAGGGTATGGAGAAAAAATTATTTTGATGTGATACTTCTCTGAGAGTTGAGAGAACTTTTTTGTTGCATTATTATTATTATTATTATTATCATTATTATTATTATTATTATTATTATTATTATTATTATTATCATCATCATCATCATCATCATCATCATCATCATCATCATCATCATCATCATCATCATCATCATCATCATCATCATCATCATTATTTGTGTTTGGATGTGTGTGTTTGTCCTGGAAGACAATTGGTTAAAAGACCATCGAACACCTTTGTAGAGCTACAGGCATTGATGCGGCAGTATGGGTATCATGATTAGAGCATTGAATTAAGAAGTGCATAGGCTGGCATGTTTGTCAAGGGTTTGATCATATTGTCCAGAATTAGCTTCCAGGAAAACCGGAGTCAATTTCCTTACTGGTGATGATGGTAGAGGTAGAGTTATTCCAAGAAATCATTTTGAAAGCAAAAGAGTTTGAGAACTTGGAATCAGATCAAATCAAATCAAACCACAGGAAATGTTACAGCACATGCTCGTTAAGGTCCTTTTTTCCCCTTTAATTTTCAATCGAATGTCATACATGTGAACACCCTAAAACAAAACTGAAACAGAAGCAGATTTTACAATTTAGAGCTCTGCATCACTAATCCATTTTGTTCACCAGTGCAATTGATGACTATGATCTGATAGTGGAATTAATGTGAAAAATTCTAGACAATATGCTCTTTGTACTATGTGGTGTTAACGTGATGATGCAGCACCAGATTTATATGGATTTTTGAGAAAAAAAAATATTCAAGTAGGGACAATGAGTAGTATTTAGAGGCCTTGAGATTATATGTGTAGTGGGCTCATTCTTGCATTCAGTGCAATCTGATAGATCAATGGGCATAAACAATGGCTCTGTATTGATTGGGAGAAAATAGGAATAGTGAATTCCGCGAACTGCATGTGAGCATGAACGTGGCATTTTGACTTATTAACATAAGGAGAAACATGACACTCTAATGGCAATGAGAATGCAAGTTATATGTTATGGGCTAAACAGGCCTCAATTTATTGAAAGTGGCCCATATATCTTGTCTTTTCAGCTGACTCCCAAGACACATGCCAAGCATAATATTGGTTGTAGATGAATAATCTTTGCATGCTTTATTACTCAATTTGGAGTCTTGAGAGAATTATTCTTCGAACAGAGATCACCTATTTTCCAAAGATTGATTTAATGCATGAGAAATCATCACGGTGTCTTGATTAGTATGTCTGTGTGTTTGTGTTACGTTGCATTCATTTTACACTGCAGTAAGGAGTATGTGTGTCCTCTCAACAGTAAAGTGTTTCACCTCCCATGTGTTTTGGGACACCCTGTACTGTGCCTCCTTCATTGTAATTGTCTGTGTACAGGGACGACGAATCTAAATTTACCTGTGCCCTTTACGCAGATGGCTGCTGGAGCACGCTAAGCGACGATCTAAGGGTCTTACGCGCCGCCAGAGACACAGAATACGGTGGCGCAAGGAAGCGCCTTTCCTGTGCAAATTAGACGATGTGCCTGGGTTCCCCTGACTGGGCTCTCCGAGGTGGAAGCATCAAATTTCTCTTGTGTTTGAGAATATCTATTGGGATCTTCACCCGCCTCATGAGTGCCAATTTATTTCGCTTCTCACGATATTGACTGTGAGGAAGATTGGGTGTATGATGATGATAGAGAATAGCTTCTTTGTAGTAGTCGAGGGATATTTGTTTTCCCATCTTTTTACCAGCTAGAATGGGCACGTGGCCTAGACCTGTGAAGATGATGGGTGGGGAATTCGGTATTTGTCACAAAGTACAGCTTTCCATGTCGTCATGTTAAAAATTTTGGTTTTTAAGGTGCTCTCAATTCCACATCGTAAGGCTCATCACCTCTCTAATATATTTAACCCCTTCTCCCCTTTTCTCACTTCCCCCTCTCTCCTCCCCCTCTTCATCCCCCTTCTTCTTTCCCCCTCTTCTTACCCCTTGTCTTTCTCCTGAGAAATATTATTACAGCATTATTTTGGATATGAAAAGTAAAGTCAAAACCAATTTTAAAAGTCAACATTGAAATCTGAAAATATGATGATCATGAAGACTTTAGATAAATTTGAGGAGACATGACGTGCAGTTCAGATTCATTCTCTTTTCCTTATGAAACTCACTATCTACTTCTGATGTGAAATGACCATGCAAAGTGAAAGGGTGGAATTATACAAATTGGGATCATATTGGTGTTTTTTCATGATTTGGTCAAGATATAAGCCAGATGTATCTTACAAAGAAGGGTGTACACAATGCTTCACCACCTTGTGAAAATGAATAAGCGGTATTCTACATGAATGTGTTTTTCATCTGTTTTTCTCTTCTGAGGATGAGACAAATGAGAGATACTTATTAAATGATTATCTGCTTTAGAAATGATAAGTAATCATATCATTAAAAGCAGCTGCACATGAGTGAGGCCACATGACTCCCTCTCAAAGCTCAATTCAATCATTTCATCCTTCTCCCCATCCTGACTCAAATCATCATCTTCACAATGATGGAACCGGAAGGAAGTTGCACCCACATCACTGTCTTGGCAGGTGGTTTATGAGGCAATTATACCAGATTGGGGCACGGTAACATTGGCCTCTGCACTGATAGATAAGTGATTTCTCCTTCGCATCATGACGACGGGCCTCCCGTCTCCTCCAACTTCACTCTGGCCTGTCGCGGAGGCCAGCGCCCAATGGATGACGTCATATATAGATGATTTCGTTCTCACGCGTTGTCCAGAACAAGGGCTTACCGGCAGAATGTGTGTGTGTTTGCCAGTGCTTGAGGTCTCCGTCTGGAAAATTAGTAGCAAAGATTTGCATGAATGTTTTTGAGATGGAATACAGGGGGAGGGGAAAACAGACTGTACTTGATTTTTTACTGAGTCTCCATATTGTCTTTTGCTCTAATCTACATTCACTGGTAATTGATAAGGATTTGATTTTCAGCAGCATCAGCCAATTAACATGCAGTATTATGAATCGTCACAACATTAACAAGCAGTGATGGTTGTTGTTCCTTTCATCTGTAATTGCAAAGGGATCCCCAAAGGTTTGATAATATTACCTCTGACCAAGATCCCTCAGGAGATAAGATTGTTTGTTTAGGGCACAGACGGCCATTATTTTGACCTTTGCTGGGTGTTTTTTTATCAATAGCCGATAGTCATCTGCGATCTAGGTGGCGCGATGCGATGTTGCACTTTTACCGTCTGACGATAAAGGGTCAAGCGGTGTACAAGGCATTGAGGTGTGTCCCCTCTTTTTCACTGCTCCAGAACCTTGGCTGAATGAAGCGGCCATATTAAGTGGAGCCTCTAATGGAAAGCGTGCATTTTGAATGCAATATATACATCACCTCTACCTTTCAGCTGGGTTGGGGCTTGATGCAGCATGCATTGCTGATTAGATTGCGTCGGTCCTGCGATTACAGCTCAAGTGGACAGTTGTCTTGTAATTTTTCTGCTGCTGCATATTTTTCATCATTTACATCCATAATTCTTTACCTGATACCCATCTTAATGCAGTAAGCACTTGTCTTGAGGGAATAAAAATGCATATGTCTGTCTAGCTATCTATCTGTCTATCTATGTATCTGTCTGTCTGTCTGTCTGTCCGCCTTCTGTGTGCATGGATGATGTGTGCGCTCCAGTTAATGTATGTGGATTTGGAGAGGGGGCACCGAGTCGGGTAGCGAAGATTGTCTATCGGCAATGTGTCAGGTGCAATGAGTGTGGACCCTGTCTTAATATTCACACCCTCGGTGTTAAGTAATGTTTGCTCTGTGCTGCAGCAAGTGGCTAAAGTAAGCACTAACTCAAGTTTCTGTCTGCTGCTCAGAGTCAGACTACCATGTTCATAATGTCGTTGGACATGGCTACTCATTTGGTTCATTTTGTTGCCCTGCTGGCAGACATTATACAAGGCTTCTCACACAAAAACTTCTTATTTAATACAAGTATTAGGGCAGGCATACATTTATACAAATGAGAAATGATGAAGGAAAGTCTATTTGCATAGATTAATACATGTAAATACACAAGATTATCAATAATCTGCATGAAATGTCTGAATTAAATGTGAAATAATTTTTATGATGCAGCAAACAATAAATATTCAAAAAGACATTGTTCTTTGCCTACTTAAAGTGAATACATGATTGTTGATACTAATTACATGTACCATGGTCCAAAGATTCAAATCAAAAATGTTTTTGTAAAACAATATCAGTTTATTATCATCATAAAATGAGCCACGTAGCTCATACCTTTTTTCCCCTCTCCCTCTTACGTGATATGAGTCTTGCTGATAGTTAGTTTACTTAATGCAAATGTGCCACAACTTGGAAATATCCAGAAGTGCACTTATAGCAGCACATGTACAGTCTTATTGTGAAGCTTTTTTGGAGTTTATCTGATACTAATGTGTAGAACCACACCAAATTTTCCGCTTTACTGAAATAGTTTTCACTCTTGTAATATAAAAGGCATAGAAATAATGTAATACAAATATAATATAATAATAAGGCATGGAAGCAATAGGTTAAAATTCTTTTCACCCTGAACTTGACATTATTTTCTATTAAGCACCAGAAAGATGCTACTTAGGTTTGCTTTGATATTCTCTCAATTATGTGAAGACAAATTAAAGAAAAGAATGTCAAGGCTAAGTATGGACTAGAAAGCTATTGAGACAAAAATAGGACGGTTGTATATCGATACACCATTAATTCACTGGGGTTGATTTTTTTCATCACTGAAAATCATTGCTCATGACAGTGTCAGTCCCCCAAAACAATGTTTTATGTCATTCATTAGTGTCATAGATAGTTAGCAGCATATTTTGAAAAAAAAAATCTTTGTCTGTATTTTGTTTATCAATATATCTGGACTTTACAGGAATATGCATTCTTTCTAGAAAATAGATTTAAGCAGGTTAGGTGAAAGTGTGTTTTCATTTCCAAAACTTATGACATGCTGTCAAAAAATTTTACACCTTCAAATTGTTTGGTTCCTGCCTAATCAAATCCATAGACATGGATTGCCAGGGATTTGCAAGAGAGCAGCTGGTGCCCAACCTGACATTTTTCCCCCCAAGTAGCAAGCTAATGAAGTATTGTTGCAATTGCGTGTGATTTGAATTTCTTATGGAGTATACTTGTTACCATTCGATGAAAACTAGTCTAATGACCAGCTGGGGGCATTTCATGAAGCATTTGTGACCGTGCACCTCAAAACGAACATAAAGTCGCACACACTGATTTTGCGTGAGGACTGAAAATAAGTGAAATGGGTCAACCTAGCCGAACTTGACTTTTTCATATTTTCTGAAAGAGCGGGTCTTCTTTTACATTATGCTAAAATTTGGTATCATAAAACGTGCAGGAAAGTGTATTTTTTAGCAGTTTATCTCGAACATTTTTGGTAGAATAGTGTGATTAGGTGTGTCTTTAGAATCCCTTTTTCATTTCTGAAAAACCTTGTCCACACTCTTCACTTGCAACTCTAATAACTTTTGAAAGGATAGTGCTACTGCGTTTAAAGTTGGCATTAATTATGGACAGAATGTGTTAATGAGGCATGCTTAATTTCAGTTTAATCTGATAATCCCTTCATTGTTGTTACTCTGGTGGTTTACTTCCTGTTTTTTGTCCCATTCATCGCACAGCCAGCATGGTTTGGTAAAGATTAAGCGCTTTAATAGACACTGTACTTAAGAGCCTCTTTTCTCAGTTCACACTTTTCCTGAGTTTGTGCTTTCTTTCCAATATTTAGATAGGTTAGGAGAGTCCATTTGATTTGAGTTATACATCATTTTAAAGCTTAAAGTCTGCTCTTTCAGAATATGGTCTTAACTAAAAATTCATGTCTGGCAACTTTTTGTTTGTTTTGAGGTGCATGGTCACATTTTGTCCAACAAAGTTGTCAGACAAATTTGCTCTCAGCCAATTAGATTCAAGGATTTCAGTAGCCTGTAACAGTTTGTCAGAAAAGTATCCGACCAAAATGAGTCTTCATCTGAGACAACAGTATGCCTGCCATATACATTGTATATCCCAACTTCAGCTGAGAATTAGAAAACGAATTTACTCCCTATATAGTGTTACATAGACTTTACTTGCAGAGTAGGGATAGGGGTCTGCAATTCAAAATAGGACTGAAATAGCTGAAAATTCATGAAGTATTATATCACATTATTCAATGCCTGTTCTAGTTGTAGCCCTTATGTTGAGAAACCTAATAATTCCACTTGACTAAAAGATCATTTGAAAGTGTGGAGACCTGTCTCATGGCTGAATGCATGTATTATTTCTGCTGAGATTTTCACTCATGCCATATTCCTACCTAATGCTATGCAGACAGAATTTGATGGAAAATGTCAAGAGTCCTCCAGAAATGCAGGCCACTACGTGCTAAAAGTCCAGTCTCAAGGGGGTGTTGAAATTCACCTTTGCTGGGGCGGCTCCTTTCAAGCTAATGCTGTTAAGTGTCTGCCTTGTCGCATGGCAGTTTCCCCCCCCCCCCCCTTCCTACTTTACCTGTGTTCTCTGTGCAGCTCCCATGCACACAGGCAACAAACAGGACCCAATAGTGCAAATGACCTGTGTCTACATGCTGACAGCCTAACAGTGGTATGTCCCCTATGTACACATGTCTAGAGCTTGCTGAAACGACCCGGCATCACACGCCCAGACAACGAAAAAGATGCAAAATGGCAGATGCTTACACTTCAAATAGAAAGTTGTTTCTTTTTTTCATCTTTTCTCCCCCCTGTAAAAGCTAATGAAACTGCACGAAGCACTCTGGGGTTGCTTTTATGGTAACTGGCCAGATTTCGATCTGCTTTTAGTGCCACATGCTTGTTTTATCCTCCCATTTTTATGTCCGTCATAAAATGTGTCACAGCGAAGTGATGTTTTAGGATTATCGCAGCAGCAATGCTTTTGCATTCTAAAAGTGTTCCTCCTTTCATAACATTTGTCTGTAAAAGAGAAAGTCTATGTGATGTACTAGTAATAGTTGATGGAGCGTTACATAGTTTACTGTAAAATGAGGAATGTTCAAGTGCATTTCAATTTTGTGAGAGCCAAAATTTGCAAAGTTAAAATGCATGTGAAAGTTCTTGTCTACACTATATGCATTGAATGTTAGAGGCAACTCGCGAATATTTCATGCCGCGAAAAAGGCCATCGGCTCCAATTCACAGAAATTTCATGCCGCGAAAATATCGTGTTTTACAGTATAGGTGACATGAATTAAAGGTCCAGTTTACCTTTGGGAGCAGTGATTAAAAAAAAATTTCAAGATATCACATTTGATGTATATTTGTAGGTCTGTTGTATCATAAAACATCCTACCATATAAAGCCTAAAATATTATACAGATATTGACTTACCAGAGGTGGAATATAACATTTGAGATCATCGCGGGAAGTTATATTTTTGTCGAGGATTATTATATTTTTCCGAAGCGCGTAGCGCTGAGGAAAAATATAGTATTCCGAGACAAAAATATAACTTCCCAAGGGAAATTAAATGTTATATTCCTACCGAAGGAAAAAGTCAATATCTGTTATATTATATGACCTACAGTACAAGAAATAAACTGCTGTATAGGCCCTAAAGCAAAACGTCTAGGCCTAGGTCTAGAAACACTACTCCTTTGCATGAACGCGCGTACCGCATGACAACAGTGCGCTAGTGCCAGTGGTATTCAATCGAGCCACAAGTAACCTGTTGATACGTAGATATAACTCCGATGGCTTTCACGTAGGCCTACCGGGAATTCGTTCTTCCGTGGAGTACGACCGTTGCCTGTTTATCACAAAGTAATTTCTAGAACAGTCGTTAATCAATCGTACGTAGGGCCTAGTTTCGTAGCGGTAGAGCCAGATTTTGTAATGAGAGATGTAAAAATTGTAGAAGACTAGAGAACTCTAGACCAAATGCCGCTTTTGGTCTGGGTAAAGCAAGCTTGTTGACATAACATTTGTTTGTGGTGATGTATGAGAATGTGAACTTTCTGATAATGTAGGGCCTAATCTCTTCTGCCTGCGGTCACTGGTACAAGAGCTGTTTAGACTACGGACCTGGCCCTGGTCCAGGTCCTGCGCTAGTACAAGTAGCATAAAAACTTACTCAGTTCAGGCTCTGGTAATGTAATGGGAAATCCTTTGGCTTTCCTGTCATGACTGTCTAACATTGATTGGAGTAGGAGCTATCAGGACAACAATTCTTTCTCTCTCACAAGCGAAGGGCAGCTGCTCATCAAAGCTGCCATGCCAGTTTGACGAAAACAAATCAGTTGCAGTTTCGTAATTCGCGCTTGCAGTGTTCTAGCGTGTGTCAGTGTGATGCTCATTTAATACCGCTAGCGAGCGCATTCTGTAAACGTAAGTGGTATGGTGCGTGTGGTCGGTCGACCGGTCACGATTACATTCGTAAGTATGTGTGTGTGTGTGCAAAGCGTCTCTGTGTATGTTGCGCGCATCATAACAATTGATTTTTGATTACGTCACCCCTCCAGATATAACGCCATTTGTTTAACGTAGTCGCTGTTATATTCCATGATTGTACGTAATTTACGTCATGTTATGAAATATAACGCTTCTCATCCTTGTGAACATGGTCACGTGACAGCATTTTGACCAATCACACATTGGTATCTATATAGGTCATATAATATAAGGAGATATCAGTATTTTTCTTACTAAACCACAACTGTAGATGGTTTAGTCTGGAAACATTTTTATTATAACTATTGTTCACATTTTGTGTATTTAACAATGCTTAACATCAATAATACGGATTCAAATTTTTACAGTGGTTGTTTCTATCCCTAACTCGCATTTTAAAACTATTTTAAAGCATTGATGCTGGGTTTTTGTTTCACCTGCAAATGGTGAATTATGCCTTTAACGAAGCAAATTTGAGTGCTCAGAGTCAAACGCCCACATTCATACAGAGGTCTCTGTGACCTTTACACTTCTGTTTAATGGGCAGCAGTCTAGATAGTTTAACAAGCATGGATCACCTGCCATGTATGTCAGATACTGTTATAATTCTTTCACATCTCAGGGAGATGGCAAAATACTAGAGAAAACTCAACATGACCCACGCCATTATTGCACAAGCACAAATTGCAAGGGCAACCCGACCTTTTCCAAGTTCAATTTCGGAGAGAGCTTCTTCGATCAGCTTCAGCGGCCATTTATGCAAATGCATTTACAGCTGGTAATGGTCTAGTACATTTGCTGATTGGATTAATGATGAGTGCCAGAAGGGCATAGCATCCACTCCGCTCAATTTGCTCAAAGATTATTTCAGTGGTCAGTTTAGCCTTGACTGTGGCAGGATGCTGTGCTGTTCAATCATGCCTACATCAGTTCTTCCTGTGATGAAATCTATGTTTGTGTACATCTTTCAGCAGAATGCAGCCTTGCTTGATGAAAGTGGTGTCATGGCTAAAACCTGCCACGTTTATTCTCAGACCTCAGGCTTTCTGGCTTCATAGTACTGTCAATTTCATACTTTGCGGGAATACAAAATATGTCAAGCGATCTTTAGCAAATATCCATTCTGAAGTGAAATGGTGGCTTTTAGCTCGATTACTTGTTTCCCCATTATCTTGACACACACACAAAAAAATTGCACTCTGCGTTGTCGATGTGTACAATTGTATACATCATTGGCTAGTGATCAGTGACATTGTGTGGCTGTGTTACCTGTTACTTGATTTTAGTTTAGTTTGGGAGTGATCAAACTACATACGATGTACATTCTCTGTCTAAAATAAACACTTCTCAATAGTCAAAAGATTATCATGTTGATAAATAGACTCAGTTCTCAGCACATATCTGTATGTTATTGTTTGTGGTGATAAATTATTCTTTCTTCTGGTCTAGATTGATGGTTGTCATATCTAATGAGTGTATGTATGAACTAAAGTAATCTCACCATCAAACCTTGCTACAAAGAATTATTCTTTCTTCTGGTCTAGATTGATGGTTGTCATATTTAATGAGTGTATGTATGAACTTAAGTAATCTCACCATCAAACCTTGTTACAAAGACTCATTTTTTATTTTTAATATTCCATTTGATGATATGATTTCTGCAAGTTTAAATCACTATTAACTGATGACTTGAAGCAAGACTAATTGTTGAATAAAACCTAAAGGGCAGCAGATACACATGATGTGCAATGGAATTAGATTCCTGTCCCGGAGGACATCTGTTATTGTTGCTAGTAAGCATAGATGATTGTTCACATTTCCACACCACTCTTCAGTGGTTGCCCTTGGCAACACATTTTTGTCACGCCGGCTGGGTAAAGTGCTAAGGACATTTCACGGCCGTTGTGTATATTGTCCTAAAATGTTGCACCAGGTCCTTCCTTTTCTGTCAGCATTTCATGTAATTTGAGATGACAATGGGACACATTGGGCCAAATGTTGATGTAGGTAGGAATCTATTTGGTTTCAAGGAATTGGGGGGGGGGGGGAGGGGATATAAATGGCAACAGTATTTCTGCAGCCTGTGCCATGTTGCCATGACTATAGACAGTCTTGGGAGAGAGATATTTTTGTTGATAGTTTCCTGAAAAAAAAGAAGAAGATAAAACGAAAGAGTGACGTGACAAATTAATTTTATCATCCATAAAATGTTTCGTCTGTCTGTGGGCAAAGTTTCTGTTGATGTCATTATCATACATTTCATTAAAGAAAAAATTCACCCCAAAGTAAATAAACTTCAAAAGAAAGAGAAAATGTTCCCTACAGAATGATACAAAAATGACAAAAGTCGGATAAGAAGTAAGGAAGATATGACATTTTGAAACTTCATATTTTTTCAGATAACATTCTTTGACCAGTCCTTATGAATATTCAAATGAGTAAGTTGATGATGTCACCCCTCACAATTTTTCATGCATGTTCTATATGAAATTAAAAAAAGCATGTTCCCATACCAATCTGTTTCAGAGTTAACATTTGTTCCTTTTTATTTTGGGTCATTTCACGACAAGTTTTCATATTTATACAGCTGTAAGATGAGATTTTTGTCATTTCTTTATGTGAAATGAATAAGCGATTTAAGCACTTGCAAAATTATTGGGAAGTCCCAATTTGTGAAACATTAGACTCACTAGATATATTGCATATTGCATATACAGTAGTTGAAGAGAGTGGAGTAAAAGCTTCGCAGATGGTACAATGTCTCTTTAGATTTGGGTTTCTTGTAGCCTGTGTAGCTTTTACATGTGAAAAATGTGAAGAACATATTTCAATCCATACACATATATGTTTATGCACATTTAACTGCATACTTTTAATGGTTTGTGAAGCTTATCATACACTTACATTGTTTGAAAGCGCACTATGACTGTAAGATATTAGTTGGAAGACAATGATATATCCGATGTCCATCATGAACGTAAATGTATTGGAATGTTAATTGAGTAAAAAAAAAAAATACATATGGCTGGCACACTTCTTATCAGCCTGAAACAACACAGTGATTAACTATTTTCTTTATTCTCGTTTTTTCTCCTTTATCTTTCAAATCTGTTACTGATGGATGAACATGATATCTACCATCTCTCATCTCTTCTGGAATCTCTTATTTCTTCTTGATACAGGTAAGAAAAATATCTAAGATTGACTGGAAAGAAAACATCCTACAGTGTTATGATTATGTGTGTTTTGTTGTTGTTGTTGTTGTTGTGTGTGTGTGTGTGTGTGTTTGTCAAGAGTAGATGCTAGAAAGGTGTTTGAAAAAATGAATTCACATAGGCTGCTGTGTTCAATGTTATTTCAAGATTCATCGAGACTTGCCATCAAAGATAAGAAAGATCTGTTCAGTATGGTAGTGCAGAGCTTCCAAGTCTCATGACTTCTGCAAAGGGCTCCCTCAATCTTGGAGTATTTCTGCCAGTCCAGACAAGAGCATATATAAGACTCCCTGATTTGCTGATTGAGATGCATATATGGACCAGACAAATATCTCCCTGAATTTGGTGGAAGATCCATGGTATTGTGTTTTTTCTGTTGGCTGTCCTGACAGTACATAGTGCCCCCCCCCCCCCAAAAAAAAAGATTTTAATCTTTGATTGAAGCTGCTTTACACTACTGCCAACAGTTTACAAATTTCGCCAATATGGCCTTCTTGACTTGATAAAAAATGACACATTTGACAGGAGTGTTTATACTCATCAACGAGCACTTATGAGCCTTTTTACTGCTACACCTTGTATGACCATGCATTCAAGAAGTCTTCATTCAATTGTGCTTAAAAAAGGTTTTTATGACATTACCAAAGTTATTAGAAATGAGAATGGTCATATTACAAACAATGTTAAGGTAATAAGTCATAGTGTGTATTTTAAATACGTACTTTGTCCATAGATTGAGGGCATCTGTACAGTGTAGATGTAGTGTTTATTTTATCTGTAGAAATGGGCTTTACCTGTCAATGTTTTACTTGAATTATTTAGCAGTAAATAATAATCAGAAATGATTCAGTACATGGAAATGGAATGGTGTAAACACTGAGCATAATGGAAGAGAAGCCACAAACTATTTCAAGTGCCCAATCATGAGGATGCAGATTTGAGGGAGTGGCATTTTTATGGTTCACCATTGTTACACATCCTTTATTGTGTATGAGAGGGTTTCTTTGAAAATATTTGGGTGGGTTCAATGTGCCAGAAGAGCATTTTCAAGAAACATGATTGAGTCTGGATGACTTAATCTACTGCATATTTTGTTAATGAGTTATATCCTTCTACAAGGAAATATATCCTCTTTCTATTGAGTGTGTAGCTCTTACTTTCTTGTTTAATTTTATGGTCAGATTCTGAGAATATGTGATGGCAGAAGTGCTCCTTTCTTTACTCTGTATTCTTTGAGGAGATAATCACTCTTTATGACACTCATGTCACGTAACATGTTTCTGCTTTCTATTCATGCCAGACTGATTACACACGTCATGATATTTACATGACACAGTATTTACAATACATACTCAATGCTCTTATCAGGATGAGTCAAAGAAAAGCGGAAATGTTGGTATGCTACGTGCAGTTGATAATTACAGATTAAAGTCAATGGTATTCATGAGCTTCTGCATTTTGAGGCTTCTGTTACTTACCTGTCTGGGACAATGTGATCTTTAGAGTTAAGCTAAGTAATTCCTCTGCCGTAATTGGCAGATTGTCCCACCAAATTTGTTTTATTAGGCAGACAGTGTCTATACTTGGAATTAAATGTTAGGAGCTAATTTCGGACACATATCATTTGATGATATCCCGCATAGAGTGAGAATTGTAGCACAAAGTATAGATGTCCCTCTTACACTACCAGATTGAGTTTACTCACAGTTAGTCCTGTAGGGGTAAAAGAGCGAGTCCTGGAGTAATCATTATGCAGAGATTATCATTTTGTCTGAAATATATGGGCAACTTTGAATTTCACTGCATATCCTACTGAAGAAATAATAGATGGAGCTGGTTGAAGTCATTATACCTACACAGAAAATTTGATAATTTGGAAGAAAAATTTAGGTCTTCAGTCTTCTGTCTTCTCTCATGTGTTGTCATTTTAAAACTCAATTTGTATATGAATTTAGCAATTAAGAGGCTCTTAAAAATTTGATTTATATATTCTGTCTGTCTCTGAACACTTTCAAATGTAATGTATATTTGTAATGTTATATTGATGCTTATTGTTGCGCTATTGTGATTATCCTTTTCCTCTGTTCTTGTATGGTGGTGTCTATTTTCTGTATTATTTTTTTTTTCTCCTGAAAGTGTTGAATAAACTGAAACCAAAACCCAAAAAATTGCCAACAAGGCATACAATTTTATGATTAACAAAGGGCTCAAATGAAAAAGTATGTTTTACTCTATCCAGTGAAACACTAAGATCAAACAATAGATATTTTTATAAAACAGATACAGCACCACACCATAAAATGTGGTTTCTGGGACCTGAAAGGTTAAATACCGTCTGCAGGGAGACACTTCCAGTTGATCACAAAATACACACAAAATTTCTTTCGTTGTCAAGAAAGATTTGATGCAAATATATGATGTGAGTCAGAATTTGTTAGTTTGTCTCTTTAAGTTTTTCCACAGCAGATTGCATTGAAGTCGCAATTTCCTGTGCCTTGTCATTGTTGCTTTCTGACATTTTAGAAATCTTTCTGGAAGAGAGCAGATTTTCCCATACACTAGCCTGTGAGGGCACTAGTTTTCTTTTGTGGGCAAACCCAAGTTTATTAAAACAGTGCTTCCATATGTTTTGCCATGTCACATCATATACTGGTACATTTTGAATTTTATATCATGCTTTCATTATTTTTGGCAATATCTGAATAGAGTCCATAATGAAACTTCTTATTTCTATCAGTATGTTTTAAAGAAGTCTTCTAAATGGCTATCATACAAAAAGTCTCTGAGGTAAATGTGACTATACAAGACCCATTAGTGGAATGCTGTGATACAATGTATGTCAGTCTATTAGTGGTTGATTTAAGACATAAAGAGTCCACTTTGAACGTCCATAATCACGTAGGGCTATACAAATTTTAAAGAGCTTGAAAATGTGCCTAGAAAAGCCAACCCCCCCCAAAAAAAACAAAAAAAAACCCAACAACAACAACAAACAAACCACAAAAATATAAGAGTTAAGTTCACTTCATGTTGCCACACTTGAGTCCTCTTTTGCTATGAAGTTTGATGTGGTCTAGCAATGCAGTGCTACATACATACGATCAGACATACTGTACTGTGACCAGATAAAAAATGTTGTGACATTGACAGGGTGAACAAACTTGGGCTGCTGCCTTGTCAAGCATGTATGGGGTTCAGTCTGCTTATTAACTGACCTCAAGAGAGATTCCTGGGTAAAGAACAAACTTGTCTCTCAAGCAAACTGGGACAGCTCTCAGCATGTTGGCCATGCAAACAAGAGTGTCTCCTACAACCAGCCTGTCAAGGTGTGTCAGCCACCCACGCTGGTTGACCTCAGATAACCCCATGACCCCGCCCATTCACTACCATCACAGATTTCTTCTGTCTGTCTGTCTCCGGTTCCTGTCCATTCAGTGGATGAGAGTTTGATAGACAGTTCGATGCTACATTAGCTGGGAGTTACAATGACTTTTATTAAGGGAATAATTTTCCCTGTGTTGCATCACAGTTTGCTATGCATTGTTTATATGACTGTTATACAAAATTTCTTGTGTGTAGCAGGTGTTTTTTTTTTTTTTACATAGGACTGTACAAAACCTTGTTTAAAGTACTGTATTTTCCCATTTATCAAAACTGCTATACAAATTTGAGAGGTGACACTTTTTCCTGCTTTATTTGCCACTGTACACGTATGTGAATGAACCTTTCTGTAGAACTCATGGGTTTTTCTTGCATTTAAAGCTGTTTTGAGACCATCAGGTTTCAGTCCAACTGTTAAACATTGTTTAAAACTGGTAATTGTTATGGGAACAAGTTTCCCATAATGGTGAAATTGGTGGGAAATCCTAATGGAGGCAAAGGAAGGAAAAATTTAGTATATGTAGATGTGTTGCAATTTTTTATGTAATATAATATTTGCAATTATATGTAAAATTTAGGATTATGAAACTTATTTACATGAAACCATAGCCATAGTGGCCACAGAAGCAGTGGCAATCATGCAGTGTTATTTTAATGTTCTTCTGTAAAGCTCTTTGAGCAGTGTATAATGTGCTCCCCATAGTAACTGTTGCAGGGTAATTTTGGAGTTGAGGGCGGGGCAGCTAGGGCCAGTTTGAACAGCTTCCCACACACATACATACTCACACCACTCTCAGCTCCATCTGTCCAGTTATCCACTGTTAGGCTCCCTCAAATTCTCTCTCTCTCTCTCTCTGTGTTTGACTCTTTCTTGTTCTCTGTATCTCTATCTCTCTTTTCTGTCAGTGTGTCTATGTCTTTGCTCTCTCTCTCCTCACAAAGCTAATGTTTATATGCCAGGGTGCAGTTTACTCCTATTCAACAAGCCACAGTCAGACAGAAAGTAGACTTTAGCCATGTGTTAGTTCATCAAACACTCTCCCTGTAGTTCTTTCCCACAAGACAGTCAGTGATGAGGAGACAAGAAAATTATTGATAGTTTTAGACGATGTGAAGTTCATGGCTTGTGGAGCTTTACAGGATTTAGAAAACGCTAAAAAAAAAAAAAAGCAAAAAAAAAAAACCGCTAGAAAATGCTAAAATTCATTTGGCAGTATAGATGTTGTGAACTATAATGGATTGATTCAAGTAATTTAAGTAAAGATACCAATATTCAGAGTAGTCAAATGGCTTTCATTCTAAATAACTGCTGCATGCTGCATATGTACGAACTATGTATAACATAATACGCAGATCGGTATGTGTAATTACAAGCTGTACTGTATACATTATACATAGACACATGCATGCCTACATTATGTTTACATGGTATGTATGTATAAAGATGTGCAAACACACACACACACACACACACACACACACACACACACAGATAGCACACATAGTTTGTCAAAGTATATGATGCAGATAAAAGGGAAATGAGACAAAATACTCATGGACTCCACTGTGGCTGTGCATAAAGAGATCCAGGGTGTCTCTCTAGACTCATAATGCACCAAGGATAGATGAAGAGGTATGATAATGCAGGCAGAGTGAACTTTGAGCCAAAAGCAAGCATGGGAGCACTGGGCTGTGTTTATCATGATGTCTGAGCCATAGTGACGTGAATGCTGCTTCTTTTATTTACTTTCTCATACACTATTTGATAAAATGTCAGAGGTCATTGACATGAGACTAGTGTGCCCAGTGGACGAAGGGCTTACAAGGGTCATCACATGGGAAAATATCTACAGTGTGTAACAAAAAAAAAAATCTTACTGTATAGTGTAAAACACAATATTTTCGCGGCATGAACTTTTGGCGAGTTGGAGCCTCGCGGCATGAAATTTAGAGTTGCCTCTAACATTCAATGCGTATAGTGTAGACAAGTAGACAAGAACTTTCACATGCATTTTAATTTCGTGAGTCTTGGCTCTTGTGAAATTCGCGAAATTAAAATGCATGCAAACATTCCTCGTTTTACAGTACATGTATGTATATATGTTAGTTTGTATGTATGTGTATTTGTGAGTGTGTGTGTGTGTGTGTGCTTTTGAGTGTTCCTGCAAGCGTGATTTCATTTTGACTACGTCTCATTGGTTTAATCCAAGGATAGTCCACAATTGTGAATAAGCGACGCCACAAATGCTGGTGGCATCTTTTCTTCAAAATGTCATGCAGCATTCTTCCCCCTTGTCTGCCTCCTTGGATGAATACGTCTCGGTCTGGGTGCGGAGGAACCGTCATTCATTCGTCCTCAAAAATCCATAACTTTCAGCATTTTTTCCCCCTCTGAATAGTGGGAGGTATTGAAATGCTCAATCAACTCAAATGTAGATTCATAATATTCAAAAGTAGGATCTTTATTATTTCCCCTCCCCCAAGTGATAGATATTCATCTATTTTTTAGAATATTGTTGGATGAAGACTGTCTGTGAAATATACTATTAAATGAACACAGGTGGCTTGAAAGAATAAAGGATGTTTACTGTTTTTCTACTTCAATTATGAAACAGTAAGTCAACTGAAAATTCACATTGGACAAAACTATACTTTACTACCCTTTTCTTATTTGCTGTGGATAACATAGTATGTCTTTTAAAGTAGAGTAATTGCAGCCCATAATTTGTGGTCAAGAGACACCATTTTTACTCAAATTTTACATGACGTACAGGTGACACTTATTATAAATCTTAGTTAAAATCAACATTTTTTTTTATTTTGATTCCAGTTCACAAGCAATTAGAAATAGAATGAAAAGGCATACAATGTATCATTGCCCTCCAATTTGTCCCCCTAGCTACAGTCTTGTATGCAAATTGCACACTGTATAAGTGTATTACTCCAGTATTCCATACTGATGTTAATGACATGAAACATTTTATGCGAAATTCTATTTTAACCGCTGCCTCCTGTAGCGTTAAGTTATTCCAGACATGTAGGAGGACTTGTCGTATGGGAGAGAGAATGGGCTAATCACATACCAGCAAGGATTTGGGGGGGGGGGGGTAGGGGGATGCAAACTTGACATAGAAAAGACCATATGGAACTAAGGGATACATTGCAACACATACGTGTGAGGCATCTGTTTAACAGAACCAAGCCCACTGTTGCCTTGCCTCATCTCACCATGCTCCTTCAGGCACGGCTCCAGTGGAGCAGACTATCAAATTAGACTTCATTACCAGGCTAATGCCGTTCCGAAGTGAATCATACCGTGTATCTCATTTGAATCCCTTGTGCAATGGCTTCATGTCTGTCGTGATGGAAAACACAACGCGAGCATTATCAGGGAAATTAGGAGAGGTCTGCTGAACATAAGACCTTCTCCAGGGCATAAAAACATATACCAGGCGATGTTCAGAGTTTCGTCTTTTCTGCCTGTCGTTTATGATACACGTAATTTAGCAGCATCCCGCTAATTGATGTGTTTATTTGGTAATGATCCCAATTTTGAGGATGTTACATTATGGAAGAGCGTATATTGATCGTGCAGTTTGACCTTGATTACAATAATCCTGCCAGGGTCACATTGCAAGGAAGGACACCGTCATGAATTACGCTCGATTCCTTTCACCCATGAACATATGATGATTAGTTCTCATCTCATTGTGGCCCAGTCTTCTATACTCTCTGGTGCATTACTTCTATTCAATTTAGGTGAATAGGACAGTACATGACATTCACCCCCTCTTCCACTTCTCAGAATTCTTGTCTGAAGTATATTTCAACCTATCACAATGAATGCATTTGGCAGCACATAAACCTCTCAAAACCACAATTTCAAAACACCATTGACATTTCATGCAATGCAATTGTCTATGGTAGTGATGAAGTTAAGAGCAGAAATTTGTTGATTCGCAGAGAATGAATGTAAGAAGACGAAGAATTGAAGATATCTTTGTTTAACAAGTTCTTGACTTTTTTTTTGGGGGGGGGGGAGGATGGGGTAAGGGATGGGCACAATTCACATGATGTTCATTGTATTTACTCAACCTTGTATCTTTTGTCGTTGTGAATCGGTGTTGGTATAGTGCAAACTGTGGGATTGTCTAATTTTCCCACATCAACCTTCTTTCCTTCATTACGTCACTTGAATAGAGACCAGGGAATATGATACCAACTGGTCGGATTCTGAGAGCAGAGGATTTAACGATTGTGTGCTGTTTACAGCCAAGGAAACGGGGGAAGTTATTAACGCCCCCATATGGACGGAAAGATGAAGAGGAGTGAACACAAATTGCAGTGTGTTTGTTAACAGTGGGCGGCCAAATATTAACATGGTCCAATAAAATCAAACATGAAAATGTTCCCTTGGGCTTTACTCCAATACATTGTGTGATGTATTTAGTGCCATGGCACCACAGGTATTTATGAGATAATGTCTGTGTGACTTCATTGTATAGAACCATTAGCACATGGACACTGAATTATATTCCTTCAGTTCAGTAGTGAAAAATCTCACATTTTTTCCCCCTAAAAGTGGGAAGATTCAGCATGATTACAGTTCAACTTCATCGTAGGGAAGAAAAAAACAACAACAACACATGAATCCAACTGTGAAGTGAGTCATAGTCAAGGTGGAACACAGCCAATCATCATCAGCTTTACTTGAAAGTCAATGCACATGTTTGGTCTTCCCAGCCAATCAGTGTTTCTTAGATGGTCATGGTGGAAGAGGGAAGGGTGTACCATTTTGTTGGAGGCGATGACATATATATACATTGTACAACCTAATGTATATACGAAATACATGTAATGTAATGTGTGTGAATGTGTGTGTACTTTGTTTGTATGTTTAATACTTGGGCAAGATTTTAAGTAATCACATAAAGCAAGGAGATTGCACCCTTTGAATCTGCATTCCTGTACATCTTCCTTCTTATTTCTTTGAGAGTTCCCAGCAGGCTACTCCTCTACATTGTACAACCTAATGTATATACGAAATACATGTAATGTAATGTGTGTGAATGTGTGTGTACTTTGTTTGTATGTTTAATACTTGGGCAAGATTTTAAGTAATCACATAAAGCAAGGAGATTGCACCCTTTGAATCTGCATTCCTGTACATCTTCCTTCTTATTTCTTTGAGAGTTCCCAGCAGGCTACTCCTCTGCTCACAGGAAATGATTGACCGTATCTTGTGGGACAGCTCTTTTTTTTCTTTTCTTTTTTCTGTGCAAGTAAGCTGTGTTTTCACAGTCAAAAGATTGTATATTGATTCAGGGTCACACGTCTTCAGTTTCAGCTCTAGCTATCGAAAAGTCTCGCAATTAGATTTAAAAAGATATTCCCCCAAATTATTGTACATTTTCTATTACATGCTTGAGAAAGAATCAATGCCCTCAGGATTTGAGTAGTGAAAACAATCACCGAATGTGGTATGGAGTGGGCTCTCTGATGTAGTTATCAAGATCATGTGACCAAAACATCACATGATAAGGCTTAAATTGCTGGAATTTCAGTAAATGTCACCAGTGCTATGTATCTCATGACTTTCAAATCTTGAGGGAAATGCACAGTTCTGTTTTGAAATGAGCTTTTAAAAAGGTTACCACAGTTTTATTCTATATCTTTTCAGTGCTGCAATTTCCTTGTTTTTTTTTAAATAGTTTCTTTAAGGCAAACTGAACATTTTCTTTGATGTTTTACATGTCGTACAATGTGAAAGGTTGTCAAATAAGAATTTGCTGATTTACAAGTTCATTGACCAAGAATCAATATCTACATGTATATAGAGATTTTCATGCATTTTACAGAGGCCAACTAATCTAACCCCAATATTTCACCCTTCTCAACCACGGTACCCCCAATGAGGGTGAACTAAGGCACTTGTCAAGCTCAGCTCAAGGAAGACACGTGCATGCATGGATGGTGTGAGAGGATTAGGAAGTTTTCAGGAGACAGGGCAGCTGAAGTGAGCTAGGCTCAAGTTCGAGTCGCCAGCGCCCATCTCCCCCTGTGCTCTGCTTTGCCCAGTGTGTGGACTTATAACCATGGACTTCAACCGAGGCATCCTTGTTATTGAAGCAGCACCCATGCTTTTACTGAGTGGGAGAGAGAGAGAGGGAGAGAGGAGAACCGCACTGTGCAACTGTCATTCTGCGTGTGCATGTGTGTGTGTGTATGTGTGTGTATATGAGTGTGTACATACATGCATGTATGTTTTAGGCAGACAACGCCTTTCAAAGGGAGAGCACACGACTTACTCTACACAGCCAGGGCAACAGGGCGATAGGTTGTGTTCGATCAGGCTAGTCACCCACATCTTTGGGATTTCAGTCTCTGCTTTGCCTCTTGTTGCGGATGCTGGGGGCTGGTTGGTATCGGTGTGGGGAGCAAGGAGTTGGCACAAGCCTCCATCCTCAAATCATTCGGGGTGTCTGATACAGGGATACGTCCTGGACTTTTGAAGACCCAAACTGACGGATCACCTAGAGGGTTGCGTTTCTCTCCCCCGATCCTCTCCGGTTACATCGACACCCATATGCTCTTGCAGTGAACCTCCTGCATGCATCCATCTCCTTGGAGAATAAAATAACAAGGATCAGTTTTTCTGTGTATTGCCACCTTCTTTTATTTTGCATGCAGTGAATTGAATTAAGCTGAATCCCGTATCTGCATCGTATCTGGCTGGATCTACTGGTTTTCTGTACAAATTGATGATAGAGAGAGGGAAATAGAAATCCACTTGGCAGTCAAATCTATCCGTCTACATCATCCCCCACACCTTGTGAATATCGTGGAGTATTGTGAGAGGATTACCCCAATTTGAATATTCGCCCCCACATAGCTGAGCAACATCTGTAGCAAGAACAGCAGTGTGTCGTTGTGCCAGTCAGCTCTGATATAAGTTTCTATGAGGATTTGGTAGCCCTTCAGAGGAAGCATCGCTTTAACCCATTTTGATATCAATTTGATGTAAAGCGCCATTTCCAGAATCATCGTTTGACGGGGATACGCCTTACTTCATTGTGCATGCTTGGATAGTTTTTGGTTTATTTCTATTTTTTAGGTGGAGTGCAGAGGTCAGAAATAAATGTCATAAATTTACTTGATATCTGACATTGGTTGGCACAAGACACGCGAGGAACTCATGCAGAGGGTGGTGCCTTTCGGAAGCCCCCTGATTTGAAGATATCGGAGAGAGTCGTACGCAGGATTTCAAAATGAGCGTCGTTGTCAGCAATGAGAAACGGGTGAGGATCGCCCTCGAAGAAGATGAATACGAGATCGGAAAGGTAAATGTCACACATCTCCACATATCGCATGTAGTTTTACCCAGCCATGGTGAGAGAGATACATTTACACAAAGCTGTAAAAAGACCCCACATTTTTTTTTTTAGGCATCTCATGCAGGAAGCAATGACAGCTGACTTGATGAGATTGTGGTGTATTTTTTTGTTCTCACTGGAAAAGATCCATTGTCTTTGCCATATCTGATCTAATAATAATAATGTGCCGCTCTGAAAATATGCGGCTATCTTGCTCACTTCACCCTTTACATTTGCAAATCCAGAAAGCTTGCTCCACTAGAATTTAGTATGAAGTGGATGATGATATTGAATGAAGAGAGTGGTGCAAAGGTTTCATTGAAATGGGTCCTGAAATGTGGAAGTTATAGAATCTGAAAGTTGTGCATGTTTTACGGAACAAGAGAGATTAGTCAAAACCTCAAATGCAAATTATAATGACGTCATGATGTCATGCCCCCCCCCCCCCATCTATTCAATGTGAATGTGATGTTGAATTGCACTGGATTCAGGATCACATAGCACATGTACCATGTGAATATCATTAGAATTTTAGGTAGTTTGAAGGTAAACATAGAAAGATAAATTAAGAAAGATAAGAGAAGAATAACTCTTCTTGTCAGGACTAAAACATGATAAATAAATGACATTTAATCTAAGATTTAACACATGCTCTTGAGGCACCAGTCATCTGAGAAAGGAATTGCACAGAAGAGGAAATTAATGAGGAATACTGCTGCTTTCTACATGAAATGTCAAAGACATAACTTTCTTCAAACATATAAAATGACCTTTTGTGTGTTTAATGGAAAATCTTTCATTTGATCGTCAAACCCCCCAAGTTTTACAATCTTCTCTATGTTTTTAATAGTTTTTTAACTGTACTTTTGCTCTGAGTCTTTTGGGTCATATGATATTGAAAGAACAAGGTGAAACCTTTTCATATATGAGTTTTGGGTGATATGATTTCCTAACCAGCTAGATTGGTCAGTATGTTTAAAGTTTATTGAATTGAATTGTCGTAGAATGATGGGATACAAGTGAATAATTTGCCCACTTATTAGTTGCAGTGAATGAGTGATCTTATCCTGAAATAAAAAGTAGCTTTCTATGCCTCTCTCCTCCCTCCCTCCCTTCCTCCATTCACTAGTACACTGCAGGAGAACCCCCCCCCCCCTTTTTGTAGGGGGGGGGGGGAGAGGAGGTGTTAAAAATAGTATACTTAAAGTGAAAATCTATTCTAATTCTATTCCTCAGTTGACTTTACTGCTTGGAATGGTAATAAGCTGCTGAAATGGTAGAAGGTTCAATGAAAGATTACTGCAGGAAAAAAAAAGATTAGAGAATTGTAAAGGTAAATATATTTTACAAAATAGAGATGTCATACCTTTTGCAGCACTCCAGTTGTACTCATAGAGCTTGATTAATCTGAAATTATAAAGCAGTTTAAACAGAAGACGACTTGATCTTTTTTCATGGGCAGCAATAGAAATTCACCAAACGCTATATAACTTCCCTTCACCAAACTTTGAGCCATTTGGATGCATGCCATGTTCCCCTTGCTCTCCGATGTTGACGTTGTGTAGAACCGACATGAGGCAGGGATGTCCTAGAAAATGAGACTGGTATTCTTCGTATTTCCTTCATCTCTCATCATGCTGCATCATTGAAATTCTTTTCACGTGGTTCCTTCTCCTTTTTTTTATTCTTTCCCGGAATTCTGAAGTGGAAGGGGGAATGTGTAGAATCAAAGGCATAGTGTACATAGTGTGCTTGGTTATGAAGTCTTGATGTCATTGGAAGGGGGGGGGGGGGGAGGAGGAGGCTTTATAGGATTACAGTGAGATATCACAAAATAGTCTCTTCATGTAAAGAGACAGCAGCTCTTGAAAGAAATGTTGTTTACCAAGCATCTCTGTTTATAGCGCAAGAGAATCAATAATGTAGCAGTACATCAGCATGAAACATATTTATTGCACTCTTAACAATATCAGGCCAGAAATAAATTTTACCAATGTACTATTTTTGTAATTTTCCCGTGAATCATAACTGGTTGTGGCGAGATAGTAGATTATCATCATCATGCAATACAAGCATTGCATAGTTTTCCAGTTTCTCCAGATATAGACTGAAATATTTTGTAGTTTCAGCATCTCTGTTGAATATGTGTCTAAAAAACACCCCAAAACAACAACAACAAACAAACAATAGAAATTTTCAGTAACATCTGATCTCATCAGCTTTTGAGGCCCTGAACTTTCAAGGATGTTTACCTTGTAGTAAAGATGCGTAATATGCCATTAAAATGATGCTTCTTCAGCTTCTGATAAAAACTACAATCATGTTATGGTGCATGATGAGGTGATAATGATAATCTACACAGCTGTAGATTTGGCGTGACTTAGGATCCTTGAGCACATATCAAAACAAATTTACCTCAAATCGATTAAAAAAACATCAAAAAACAAAAAACAGATGCATGCAGTGCAGAGGTTATGATGATATTTTGAAATTCCATGAGTCAGGTCACTCCTCTGCTAAAAGTGATATTCATAGCCATCACCAATATGTGCAGGATAAAAGGAAACATTTTTGGTGTCTTTTTATGATGCAATGAGAGATTATTCCAGGAAAAGCAACATTGTAAAACAGTTTGTGTTTTGCATACATACGTGAGGAAACAGTGTCAAGGAAATTAGAATTGAATAATTTGGCACTATACCCACATGACCTGTGATCTTATGCTATATGTAAAATTTAAAAACATTTTTCTGTCCCAACCCCATCCCTCATTATTCAAGATTATCTTTCTTTGATCATGTGACCTCTACCCAAATACGTGTCTGTGGTAATGTTTAAATAGATGGAATGTAAATACAACATGAGTGTACATCCAAACACATTGATAATAGATAGGCAAGTTCATACATGGAGAATGTTTGGGTGCAGACTCCGCAGACCTACATTGTATGTATGATGCATGTGATCATGCGCAGTGTCACATTAGCAGCTTATATACATGTTGGAAGCTTACTGCTTCCACTGTCGTCATGGGGTTTGGCAGTCACAACCTAGCATGGCTTGGACCATTATTGCTGTGCACACACATGTGCCAGAATAAATTTGTCCTCGTTTGTGGTTGGTCGACCGTATGCTAGGCCCTCTGTAGCCAGCCAGTGATGGGTCTTGTCAAATATTTATCCAGACTCTTGTTTTGATAGAGCACTCTTTCTCCATTCGGTCTCATGCTGTTCACCTAGAGTCAAGCTAAAGCACCATGATAGCTACTCGCCCCCTGCCCTTGCCCCTCCCCCCCCATAAACACACCTAAACTTACATATATCCACCCACACACTAACATACATCCATTCACACACTGACATACATCCATTCACACACTAATTTAACCCCCTCATGCCCACCGTGTCAAAATACTTATAGACATAGCAATGATATGTAGTCAAGTGAAACTGTGTTGCTTGTTGCTGAAGAAATCAGCCCACCAGTTATTGCTTCTCAGATGTATAAGCATCAATGTTTGCATGAACCAACAATGAAAGATCTATAACTCTAATGCCAACAAATGATTCAAATGTAACCAAAAACATGACCAACAACAACAAACAAATAAGGGTAGAAAGAAAAAAAATCTACCATAGATCTAAAAGCCAAATTCTATTTGAACCAAGATGCACACATTTGATTTAATGCACTGTGCATTGTGAGCGTTCTGCCAAAGAGATCGTGTGTGGCACTGTGGTTTCATGGAGACACCTAAATTATGTTAATCATATGATTGAACCACAAGTTTGCCGAATGATAGATGAGCATTATTCGTAGGAATGACACAGCCATATTGTTTTTCTGATTCCCCCCTTCCTTCTCTGTGTACTCTACCACAGGTGTGTACATAATATCGTTTGTCAGAAAGTGAGCAAAATGACCGCGCTGGTGATTTGCACTGCGAGATTATTTTTTTTTTTTGCCGACAGGGAGAAATATCAAAACCTGATGGGGGAAAAAAAAGAAAAAGATGCCATGATGAAAAATATGAGCAGCATGATATGTAATAGCAAGGAGGTTCAAGAGAATGGAGTCACAACCGTCTTGTTTCCTTTGAAGCAGGTTCGATGCCGCCGCTCGAAAATATTTGAAGCGTGTGCCAAACTGGATCTGCCGCGCAGATAGGAAGACAATTGACTCATGTCTCATTGCATAATCATCGGCCACTTTCTTAGGAAGATATGTCTTTGTGATGGTAACTTCTTCTTGCCATCCCTATACTTATGGAAGATAGGGGATATATAAATACATACATAAAGACACAGGGATACGCGAATAGAAACTAAATATATAAAATTATGAAATGAAAATTTGAATTACTCGACTGGGCATGCTCAGGCGCTAATCTGATATATCTGGAAATGATAAAGAATTATACTTGAAGGTCATTCCATATCACTTTTATTTGTTGGAATTATGTGGGAAAGTGATAAAACCGGCTTTTGAGAAGGGGACAGTTTTTAGACACCTTCGCATGATGCAGTTCGGATTTACACTTTTCCAAATAATTCTGGATGGGATTGACTTTTATTTTAAATGCTTCATCAATTAGGTGTGATTTCATTGCATTTAATATATGAACAAACAAAATACAGCCAACATTATGTTCACATTCGAAATTAATCCTCAGATTGCTCAGCACGATGGCAACATTCAACATCGATCATCAGAGGCACAAAAAATGCACCTATAGAATTCTTTTCTACATCGATAGAAAACTGACAACTGTTTGAATAATTCTAATACAGCCAGTTGGAACTCCAACTCTTTAACCTCCTTGGAAATATTGAGTGGAATAGATGTTCCATCTCCTAGCATTTGCCATTGCAACAAAGACCTTGCAGCTAGCAGTTTTCTTTCATTATATTAAAATTTTGTTGTAATCAAACAAGTGAAGTACATAATGATTGATGTCAGGACCTGAATTTTTAATCCATTGTAATGGAATTCAGATTCAGACGTTAGAGTTCTGTTGCTGGACTGAAATTGATATTCTTGCTTCTTTCACTTGGTATATTAGGGACGACTCATGAATGAAGGGAAAAATATTCAGAAAAGCAGAACAAAAAAGTGAAATCCAAACCATTTCCTAAGAAGAGATGTAGAGCTAATGAGATTCAATATTTTAGACACCCATCATATGGTGCTATCCAACTTTAATGAGATCTAAACAGTGGCGGGCAAAGATTGTTGATTTAAAAGTCAACTCAAAAGGGTGCTGGGTGCATTAATATTAGTCACATTCACCTCTGTTTCTCTTTTCTTGGTTACCTTCCTAATTCATTCACATTCATACGCATTTCTTCGCTCTTAACTCCTGGGTGAGGAGGTTGATCTGAAAGTGCCAAATATCTCATTTCACCTTCGAATCAGCACTGCAGAACCTGGCTGTTTATAAACTTCATTTGCAAACCCATAAATTGCTCCTTAGCTTATTGAGCAAAGTCCAATTTCAAAGCTGTTATATCAGTAAGTTGGCTGCATACAGTCCTAACTTTGCGGATAGGATTTGTGTGATATTGGTCAGAAATTTCTTTTTCTAAGGGCAACCTTCTAGGTGGATACCTGGGTGTCCGTGTGTAAGACTGCTTCACTGTTTACATCAGTGACACCACATTTGCACTTGTCTTATTTTCTCCAAGGACTTAGGGTTTATAGGGTTAAGTTGTAAAAGGGATTTATGTTTAGGTTGATGTAAGGATTAGGATTAAGGTTAGGGTAATGCTTAGTGTGGGTAGACTTTATGTTTGGCTTAATATGCAGATATTTTTCAACAAACATGATTTGTGTGTGTGTGTGTGTGTGTGTGTGTGTGTGTGAAATTTTAGTTAATATATCAAAATTTGACAGTTCTGACCAAAGTATTATTTTTCCCTCCAACTTTCATTTTTGTTTAATACTGTGCATCAGTATGATTTAGTTATCAAAATACTTTTGTTTAGTTTTGTCTTATTTTTGATATGCAGAGGGTTGCAGCCCTGGATGTGGGTGGATTGAACAGTATATTGGTTAATGTCATGGTTTGGTTCACATGAGATTGCCCATTAGTCTGATTGTGTCGTTGATTTTCTTTTTTTTTTAAAATCCCATATAAGACAGCCAATGCATGTAAAACTGCAGATGAGAGTGGTAAAATGCATAGTCATTTTAAACTCATTGCCCACCGATTACCTGAGATCTCAAATGTAGTGAAAGGGTGTTGAGATAATATACAGGCGTTTCGTGTATGTAGTCCTGTCAATGTGCACCATGCGTATAATTTATTGTATATTCATGGTAGCATCACTGATCCTGAAATATCTCTAGTTCATGCAAGGCATACAAATGTATATTTAGTGGTCCAACTACTTTGTGTTCCGGATCCTGTATTTGGAAATGTGCATGTGATAATTCCCAGTTATTAATGATGAGATATATTATCTGGACCATAAATGGCAAATGATATTTTGGAAATACACATGTTATTAGCACAGTTGATGGAATGGGGTGTAGTGGTAATTCATAGAGTGGGCATGAAAATAGGTCAAATGGAATATTAGTACTCGCTATACGCAATGATTGATACTAGGTCATTATGCTAGCTAGATAATTTTCTCCTTGCTCTGTTGGTATGTTTACATTGTATATTGACATAGGAACAAAGGTTATGAAATAGGGATAGCCAGATAGTCGCATTGCTCCAGTAACTAAATATGTTGCCAATTTGAAGCATCTCACTCCAAAGAGATGCTTCTCTTTGGACTGAAAAAACTTTGAAGATAGAAAATAATGTGGGATAGAACATTTATCAAGATGATGATGATGAAATAGCATTCATATAGTGTCATTTATCTGTGGAAACATTCAAAGACATGCAGTAAAGCATGTAGCCAGCCTGGGGGGGGGGGGGGGGGTGGTGTCAGTGCAAAATTAGATAACAAAAAAATAACACAACATAGATCAACAACAACAGCAACAAATGGGTGGATACTTCAAAAATTATGTGAAAAGCAAATTTTTCAGATTTCAGATGGTAGAGAAATTTGGCAGGAGCACGTTTTCCTCATCTGTTTTTTTCGTGAACAGCATTTTACTGTTAAATTTAAAACAGTGAATTAAAGTTGGGGCATTAATACTAATAATGTAGGCCTAAGCACTCTTTGTTACATGCACTGTATATGAGTGTGCCTTCAGGGTAATTAAAGATGCAGTGAAATATTGTGATTTTATTCCAATAATTCTTATTTTTATATGTGGATACATGTATAAACCATAATAGCATTAGCATTTTCTATAGTTTGGTGAATGAGGTGGTTTGTGCTAAATATGCCCTCTTAAATGATGCAGTATCCAAGAACATTTTGAAAAGTTAAACATAATATTTCTATTTCGTACCAAAGAGTACCGAAATGATACGCTTGAATAAGTGCTCAGAGACTGTGTAACGTTCAGCATGTGATGGAAAGTGCTTCCCAACACAACCTCTTACAAAGGGGTGACCCAGAAGAATCAGAGGTGTCAATTTGCCCAGGCTAATTATGTGATTTGAGCCAGAAAGAATTTGAGCTCCCTGATGAATTCAGGTTGTAATTAAAACCAGGCGGCTTTGCTGGAGTTCTAAGAGGGTATGTGCATGTGTAAATTCAGTTGTTGATATGTTCGTTCCGGCAAGGAGTTGGGGGTGGGAGCGGTTTTCGGGGATCATATTGCGACACAAGTGGCGGAAATTAATCAGCAGGCATCCAAGTTCCTGCCAAACCATAGAGCTTTGATTTTTCTCCACATACCGGTAGTTGATTGGTATGCGAACTTCTGTTGATTAATAGCTTTGAACTGACATATTCTTTGATATATTGCAGTGTGCCCTAAATTAAGGAAGGACTCAGGAGTAAAAATAGGGGTAGAATTTAAAAACAGACAAAAGTTATTATTGTGTGTATATTACTGAGCATTTGTGGCAAGGGTAATGATTAAGAAATAATATACACACAGTAAAATCCTGTGACCCTAGTGTGAAATGTCAGATAAACATCTGAACATCTTTTGAGACCACATACACGGGTATTCATAATCATCCATGGAAATCTGCTTTTAACAGTGGACCAGCAAACATGCCTGGCAAATGGCATGGAATGTTTTTGAAGGTTTTACAAACAGCATTACCTGTGTCTAATGTGCATTATTTCAATGCTTTAATTGTGGACACTTCCTCTTCTGAATAACAAATATTTTCTCTTTGGCTACAGTTTAGTTTTGACTTTAGAGTCTCCAGGTATTTTACAATGATATCCATGGTGATTGCAAAGGAACAATGAGTTTGAGTGTATATGGAGCTGACTGCATATTATGCATGTGAAATCTCACTTTGGTTCCCTCAGTCCACAAATTACCATTTTTTGGTCCATCTCCTCATATCTGTAGTGACCCTGACAGCAAGGCTGGGAGCAATCTACAGGCAAATAAGAATTCTATTGAAACACAGTTTGTTGAAACCCTCTGCCAACCACCCCCCCCCCACCTCTATTTTTCTTAAAAGCCACCCTCGACCTGCATCTGGGCCAGTCAAAAGTCGAAGCCTTGCTTTATTGACACAGTCAATACTACTCGCGGAGTTGCTGCGATCCTGTGGCAGATAATTTGCATGGAGAAATTATTTCATTTTCAAACCTTGTTGGCTAGGCTTCCTTTCTCTTATCATTTTTGTCTTCTATGTTTATTCTGTGGGCATTGCAGGAAGCAGCTATTATGATGACACGTAATGTTCATCCCTCCACCCCCCCCCCCAAAAAAAAAACAACAACCCCTAAACAAAGTGCCAGTTTACAGACACACATGATTCAGTTTCATATTTGCCTTTGAGAGCTTTCTGTGCTGCAGCATTTTGTAAATGCATGTGCAAGGTCATTTCCCAGCATGGTAAGGTCTTGTGGGTCCCCCCCCCCCCAAAAAAAAAGCCAGCCTTGCATAGGTGTAGTCTTTGTCAAAGACCATCTCACTGGTGTGATTGCGGGAGGAGCAAGCAGAAGGCTGTTCCACAAGACTAGTCAAGCCACCAGCAACAGTCAAAGAGCCAGCAAGAGGGCCTTCCTTTTAGAGATTTGTGTGAATTGTGTGAATTTGTGTGAAATTTAGAGATTTGTGTGAACTTGGAAGTATTCAATTTTGCTACAGGAATTTGGCAGCAAAAAAAAAGTCACAGGTGATGTTCAGTTTTCCAAAGGTTCATTCATCCAAAAATGAAATAAGGCTCATTTATCCAAAAATGTTCAGACGGTGCATACCGAATAAATGAATCATCAGAATAATTAACCTCTTTTCATTTTTGGATTAACGAACCTTCAGGTTACGAAACTTATTTCATTTCTGGAAAAATAAACTGTAACCAGAATCACATCCAATCAGCAGAGCGCCATCTGAAGAAGCTCATGCACACATGTGTCAGACTGATGGTCGATGGGCAAATAAAGCAATTTCATTAGTCAAAGTGACTAACTGAATTATTCATTGACTTAATTAGTCTGTATATAGGAATAGTGTGAGGGGTAGGCTTCTCTTGGTCATGAACAATGACCACCATTGCAGATCTCGAAAAGGCCATTGCACTGATGCGCCTGGCTTTGACTCTCTAGCTCTTCGCTCACAGTTGTCAGTGCTAACAACAGCATGAGGGTCCTTGAAAAAGGCTAGCATCAGTCCAGCTTTCTTTGCAATTCTCATGTTTGAGATTATCTTGCAGAATACCTGAGCAAATATGACTGTTGACATAGGCTCTTGGCTGTGTGTGGATCGATTGATCAGTTTCAGTCACATTATGAATCAAACCAGAAATCATACCAATACTGTGAAGGCAGATTGTCTGTTTCAGTTATGGTAGTAATGTTGTGTGTGGGTACCACAAGACACAACATTGACTCATTCCATCAATAAATTTTGCCGTTTACAAGTCATAATCAAGGTTTTTGAAACATTCTATAAATTCTATAATATGCATAACGTTCCTTATATGATGTAAGTTTACAGAAGTCACAATGATAGAAATATGAACACTGAAGGAATAAAGATACCTGGCTATATCAAAATATATCACAGACTGAGTTGTTCATGCCTCATTCACTATTCAGAAACACTTTGAATTATTCTCATGATGATGGCAGTTCGAGAATAAAGACTGGAATGGAGTGAAGAAGAATATATGGCAAATGATCTGTGACCTTGCATTCTGCAATAGGAATTTCTGTGCTTGGAATCATTGGCAACAGGGATTTCCTGTATGAGATGAGTTTTATTGTTCCATGTTACCAAAAATATATATGCATCCATTACTGCCCAAGTATGAAATGGATGACCTACAAAGTCATCTTGTGCCAGACAAGGTCGTCATCTGCAGTAGATGAGAGTGCTCTAAATATAGACCTGTAAATCTGGACTGTGGTGTATGAAGAGATTGGTGCCAGCTCTTTTCTTCTCCACAGTGATATTTCTGCTATTTGGATATCTGCTATCTTCAGTGGTCACCAATATTTTTCAGTTCACCCTCTGAGGACCACTACCATTAAATAACATTGGTTGTTCATGCAGTGCAGCTTCTACCGGTACTGGAAGAGTTAATGGAATGATGGAAGGATGGTGTCTTGTAAAGCCCTTCTCAGTCTTCATTACCAATGTCTGTGTGTGGGCGTGTGTATGTGTCTGAGGATGGGGGTGGGGGAGGGGGATGGGGAGCAGGAGTGCATTGGGAAGATGTCCAAGGTGAAAGGAATTATGGAAGCCATTGAGATTATATGCAGTGACCATCCTTCCATGCTTGGAGAGATGCAGAGTTGCACTGCAGATGCCTTTGCCATCATGCTTGAATTGTGTCATGGTGCCTTAAGGTGCAAACTCCTGGTTTGTTGCGTGTGGGGGGAGGGGTGTGCAGGGGTGCGCGGAGATGAAAGGAGATGGGCGGGGGCGGGGTAGACTAGTGTCGGGAGAAGAAGGCTTCTAATTTGGCTTGGAAATACTAAGGGTCAGAGAGGTACTGTGATCATGAAATGGAAGAGCAAACATAAAATGTTGTGTAGGGTTGACTGAGTTGGCAAAATTTCTTCTCTGGAAGGTAGTTGATTATTCTGAGATAATGAAAAAGTTAGTTCAAAGATGAGATAAAGTAGGAATTTGAAATATGCCGTAGTGATGCTCATACTTGGAAATAAAGACAACTTCACGAAGAAGGGTAATTAATCTCTTTGTTTTTCATTTAAGAAATCTAGTCCAGATGAAGTCTATTTTTCCACCCGTTTTTCTCTTGGCTCCCACTATTCTTTGTGAGTTGGTTTAGAAACCGGCAATTGAATGAACTGAGTAATTATTGACTGAAATGTCTGTAAAAATCAAAGGCACTCAAGGTGACTAGCTTTGATTTCTGTATTCAGGCAGTACAGCTTAAATATGAACTTCAATCTTCATACAGGATCTGTCAAAAAAAAAAAAAACTTCTTTCTAGGAAGAGAAAAGATCGAGAGCAGTTATGGGACACTCATTCTTTTTTTTTTTTTTTTTTGTTATTAATTATTTCAGTCTCATCATTCTCATGATGAAATGTGGCCAGAAAGCTGCCTGGTTTACATCTGTCAGCACAATATCATTATACAGTAGATGTAACCGCCTTTCAATGGTATTGCTTGGAAATAAGATTGACTCCTTTGGTAGGATCTAGCAATGTAAAGCCAAAATGTAGCAAATGTCATGCTGGAGTATTTTATCGCAGACACGCTGAGAGTGGTATGAAAGGAACTGTTTCATCATAGCATTCTCTCACGGGCTTCATTAGCCATAATTCATTGCTTCACTGACTGGGACTACAGGAATGGGGTTTAGAATGAGACCCTTGGGATTCTGGTTACCAGGACAGAACTTGAACCTGGAAGAAAACAGTTTTGGTGCCACCCCATCACCCCCCCCCCCCTTTGCTACTGGGAGATGAATCATAGCATGGTGGGGGAAAAAATATGAAAAAGGTAGATTTAGAATTTAACAAATAACAAAACTGGATCACGTGGTATTGCTTCACTTTTAGTTCTTGAAAGCTATGATATTGCATTGGCTCCTTTCTAGGAAAGTGGAATCTTGGGTCATATGTTTCAAGAAAAGGTTTGGCCCTTTTTGTGAGATAGAATGCAGATAAATTGGGGATGAGAGATTGAGATATTAAAACAAAAGTTTTCCTTCACCTGGAGTCCCCTAGAAGAGGGAATACATTACATATGAATACAGTTGAACCTCTCTTATCCGGCCTCCCTTTATCCGGATCTCTCTATTATACAAATGCAATCTCGCCGTGATTTTTTTTTAATAACTACGGGAGGAAAGGGGGATTCCCAACTCCTTGAGAACTCCTACACAAACACACATGAATTACATATACTTGATAAATTTCTTGATAATTATTTAGGTAAATCATCCCAAGAATTTATAAAAGAAAATGATTTCATTCTTGCAAACACGAACCTCTGTTTGGGGGTCTGTTACTTAGTGTAACAATGAAAAGGTTGCAGTATACACATTACTACATGTGGCACTACAATGGGCTACATCAGTACATGTGTATGTACATGTAAATGTACATGTATAAAACATTGAGTCTCCCGTATCCGGCCAAATCCCTTATCCGGATGAGCCCCGGTCCCGACTTGTCCGGATACGAGAGGTTCAACTGTATATGCATATTCAATGCATAAACCAAATGTGGTGAGATGTGGGGTTGATGTGCTTGGGAGGAGTACCCATGTAGAAGGCAGTAGTGACAATACTTCCAGAAAATGCCATGAAGTAGACCACAGTGGTGAAAATCTAATAATAGATTGACGGCCCATTTATTAAGATAAAATTCATCAGAAGGCTAGTCTAAGAACTGCAGACAGTACAGATCACATTAATATTCAGTGTTTTTATGTAATATAGTCATTCCTGCAGACCAATATTGGGACGCGGAGAAGAGATGAGAAACAGTAGAATGAAGATAAATAAATGAAACAACCAAACCTTCCTTCACATTTCTATGAAGAGAGAAATAGAGCAAAATAGGAAATTTGGAAACATAAGGGTAGAGAAATGGCAACAATACGTTGAGAGGAGGTTCTCTATCCTACTCAACTTTCTGTGTAATTTTTAGAATCGCCCAAAATGTGTGTAAACCCTTTGGAATGTGGGGTTGCTGTCCTTGAAACCAGAGATTTTGACCCATTTCACCCATACCCACAAGGAGACCTAATTCACAGATTCGTAGCCTGGTTTAACAAGACACCAATCTCATAGTTTCTTCCTTTTTTTTTCTTTTTTTTTTTGCACTAAACAGTGATTATCAGAATGGAAGGATTCTAGATATTTAGATAATGTGATATCTACCTGATGTATGTAATACACACAAATTCAATTTCATGAATAGATCTTAATTTAAACAACAGCTTCATGTGTTAGCTTTTCTTCTGTGTCAAAATAAAAGGCGTGTGAGGGACATATTTATTCTTCAGTGGAAGATATGGCTGAAATGTGCTTACTAGCTGTTTGGAATATCCCATGAAAATTCCTGTTTTTCTTAGTTTTTTTTTTTTTTTTTGTGAGTGGGTGTTGAGGGTACAAGGGTGATCGTAATGGTGAAGAGGGCAGGACGTTGGAGCTAGGTTTTCCCACAATGAGCATAAACAGCTGGAATTTCTGCAAGCTATATTCGGTTCTCATTCATTTACTTTGGCGTTACCGCACATTCCTGTCATGAGTTGGTCACAGTACCCATATTTCTTTTATCAGCAGTGTGGGTGGAGGACCTGAAACAATTTCAATTTCATGCACATGTTTGGCAGAGGTATGAAGCAAAATCATGTATGGGTGTGATGAGTGTGACAAATACATAAATCAGATAGATTGAAAACTAGATGACAAGTAACACATATCATTGTTATAATTCCTTTATAAAAGAAGAATTGTGTTTTTGGAAAACAGTGATATCTTTGTGAACGTATGTGAAATGTGTGTTTGTGTATGTGTGTCTGTCTGTCTGTCTGTGTCTGTGGTTAATAGGGATGGATTGAAGAGATGAAGATAACACAAAAGTGATAGATAATGCAGTCTTTACTGGAGGATTTTAATCCTTGAATCTAAAAGAAGAGATAGACATTTGTACTGTTTGACACTTTACTGCTGCACATTTACACAGCATTTTGATTGAATAGGATCTTCCAAGAAGAATACTTTTGAGTTATGAGGTGTTTTGCATTCTGTCTTTGTGTGCTGTTAACATTGCATATGTCTGAAGTACAGCTGTTCAAATAGTGCTGTGTGATGCATAGATATTTCAGTGTCATCAGAGGCTTGTATTAGTAATGAGTGTATTTTGATTGTTTGGAGTTCTTTGAAATCTAGCTTCTTTCTAACCCACCTCCCTCCCCTCTCCCAACACCAAACTCCCGCACCTCCCAACTCCACCGGTACCCCAGAGGTGTCAGGGCGATGTGATCCAATCCATTCGCAGAGGTATCACAAGCAGGTGTTTGTTACGAAAAACCCTGAGTCGTCTCGGCTCCAACTGGGAACCCGATCGCAGACAAAACAAGTGGGCGCGGACTGCCGTCTGCTCCTCCTGAAAAGTGCACATGGCCCAAATGAAAAAGTCTCTCGCTGTTTAACTCTGCCACGACCAGCTGGTGACCAAACTGCATGGGTTGGCAATGGTGTCTGAAAAAAGTTAGTCTCAGAGGGTTAACATGTATTCACTACATTGAAATAGCCCGGCAGATGTGACCCATTCTTCTCCCAATACCCACATGGAGATTTTAGAGTTTGAATTTCTTCCGTGCATTGCTACTTTAAAAGCAGAAGGGGATTACTGCTTTACAATAGCTGTGCAGATGAGACTTTCTTGAAGCAACCGAATATGTGTGACTCGCTGATACTCTCATACTTGCCTCATGGAGTGAGATGATATCAGAGTTTTGTTCATAGGATTTTGATATTCTGAGAAGTCTTGAAATCTTGTCAGCCATCAAACTTGAGAGGATGACATCAATGAAAAAAAAGGCCAATTATCTGTGATGATATTTGTCAAGTGAAGTCAGAACACAATACAGTGCTTCAAGAGCTTCATTGTAACTCACCAAAACAGGGCATCAAGTGTACCTTTGTTGATTACCCTTTCCATATGCTACTCATATCAGGGAGTACTTGTGTGTTTGATGATTTAATTCTTGCATTACCTTGAATTGGGTTACCAATAGACAAAAATGTTCCATGAGAGATTCAGTGGGTCTGAAGTGCAAATTGAAGGAGGTGTCCAGGAATGTTGTAATTCATTCATTCATTCATTCATTCATTCATTCATTCATTCTTGTAGCCACTCATTCCTTCATTCACTCACACATCTACCCATGTTTGAATTCATTTATTTCTTCATCCATTCTTTAATATTGTTGAGTTATTCTTTCTCTTTTTTTTCTTTAATCATTAATTTTTATGCAGTTATTGCCAGAAATGATTCATGTTAAGTCATCAGGTGTTGAAAAAATTAAAAGATGAAAGTGTCTCTTCAGTGTGATGATATTTCACAAATCCAAGACAAATGTAGACATATTTTAATCTTACACAATTACATCTACATTTGCCCTGAGATAATATTATTGTGAGCTAAAAGGGTGCTTAGTCTGTATGAAGAGCATAAATAAACTGGCAATGTGCCAATCTTTATCTACGTACTAATATTAATGCCATCCATCATCATAAGGCTCATTCAAGACATTTGACATGCCATTCTAAAATAGGCATCAATTTTTCATTTCTCTACCATCTGTCAATCACACTTGAGCAGCCAGAGTCCATACCCAAAACCTCCTTCTGTTTGATTAGCAATGCAAAGGTATGACAGCTTTCTTGCCTTTTACTGATTAGGCGATATTGGCAAGATTGGTTTTGCGTGCTGTGTAGGCATTCTCTGTTAGTAATAAATGGCAAGACTGGTTGTAGCTGCTGCCATACATAAATGCTCCGTGGTCTCTCTTTCTCTTTTACAAGCGTGATGAAACCTGTCAAGTCAGTTTCTTATATTCTATAAATTGCTGGCAGGAGATGTACATTTTAAATTGATGGGTATTGTGTCTACTGCAACGATCTCTCCCATTCTCGACAGAATTTCATCGGAATTTGATGTCCAATAGGAACCATAGGATGCCTCAAAAATTTAGATTAGAATCAGTTGATTTTATGAACATATGACAAGAACTTTTCTTTGTGATCAATTCTTGGCCTTATGTTGTTGTTTTGTTGTTGTTTTTTGACTGATGTGATACATTGCTTTTCAAGGTGAATTTGATGTCATGATGTTGAATTGTTTGAGATACAATCTTTGACTCACCTCACTGATTCTCTGTAAAAAACAAAAGTCAATATCAAAGCACTGTGAGTTCTATGTCCACTAAACCAGTAAAAAAGAAAAACAAATTGTCAATTTATGCAAATGCTAGTTCTTTTTTTCTTGAAGCTTTGTGATATGCTGATTTTATTATACACAGGCCTATGTTTGTAATACAAGTCATATTTCCAGTCTGCTGCATTTGCCATCTTGCATGAAACTGAGACTCTGAAGACAGATTGTCTTCAGAGTCTTACAATTCAAGGCCAAGAACCACATAGATGAAATAAGAAATAAGTAGGCCTATCTATTTGAAGAAGCAAAGTTAGCTATGTCCTACATGGGAGATGGTATTTATGTGATAGGAGGCAATATTTTGGTATGTCGTTATTATCGCAAACATCTGTCAGCTCGAAGAAATTTGCAGAAATGAAACCACTGTGAAATGCATAACTTACAACCCTGAAATGGCAACATTTGCTCTGAACTTGAAGCTAGACAAACTCCTGTTGACATCTGCATTCCAGAAAGGTAATACCAAGGTCAAGATGAAGAGGTCACGTTACAATTCCCTGCAGGCAATAACCCATCCATCATAGGTTTATGGTGACATCCAAAATGTGTATAGTGCTGGTGATATCCCAGTCATATCTGGCAAACTGGTTCAAGCTCTGCATGACTGCTATTCATACAAATGTAACAGTATTGACTGACTGAACACTAGAAATAGGATGCTGTGTGGTGATACTTGTTACTAAAAGTGGTAACTGAAGTACTGATTTTTGTTTGAGCCTAAGTATTGGGTTTTTAAAGTAAAATTCCACTCCACGTCTAGGTGAGCTGTATGATGAACTGTAAGTAATGATAGTAAAAGTCAAGCAAATGAAATGGTTATGTTCTGTCAACATTGGAACATAGAATATCAAAGTGATATTAAAGGTAGGGAATCCCATTTGCATGCCTTAAATGAAGAGTTGTATAAATACAGTGATATGTTGAAGAGAGTATCATTTTAGAAACTCCCATAAAGTATTGAAAGTGGAAGGTAACATTTAGTACATTTTTATTGACCGTTAGATTTTGAATTGAATTTTTTTCGGGGCTCACCGTAAATTCCAGTACATTACTAGGCTACCTATGTGTGTCCATCATGTATATTTTGTGAATAAAGTTCATCAAAACTTACAAACATTTCTATATACATTCTTGCCACACACTCTATATGTTATTACATCAGCTCTTATACTTTTAGATTTGTGTTTATAGATAAAAAAAAAAATACAGAAGACTGCAACAAAAAGGCTTAAGTGTGGCTGACACACAGAACTACTGAGTAGTTGAGTTTTGTGCATTTTTCAAATTGTAGATAACTGTTGACTTCCAAATTTCTCAGCAGTGGCCTATGTAACAAGTCCCCTGAGGTTTATATTTAATGTTTTGCTACATTTGGGGAGGTCTGTAAAAGGTATCCCCTACCTTTAAAGTATATTATAATGTTTGAATGAAACAATGATGTTGATAGCAGCCAGCATCACTCCACTGGACTGCAAAAACATTTGAAATATCTCAAATTCCATAACTTCATCATTTTACATCTATTTTTTTAATGCAATATCTGCCATTCTTTGTAGTTTACTCTGTTTTGTCAGTTTTATCTTGAATATGGAGTGCCACTGCAATTCAACTGCAATTCAACTCCTATATAACCTGTTCCGTACGGGAACTTGACGGCCTATGTATTAAGTCTGGGAATTTCAGAATTCAGTATGGAACGGGTTATCTGCCATAGACCTCTTGATGTTTTTATTTAATCTAAGCAATTTGTTGAACAGTTCATGCAGGGTTAGCAGGAACATAGAATATGAGATTTAGGGGACCTTAAAGTTTACCATGTTTTAATGAAACAATGATGTTGATAGCAGCCAGCATCATTAGTATGTGAAAACATTTAAAATATCTTAGATTCCATAGCATCATCATTTTACAAGTGTATGTTTAGTTTTGATGCAAAATCTACAATTATGTATGCTCTGTTTCATCAATGTTATCTCAAACATGGGGTGGCATTGCAATTCAACCTGCAATTCGACTCCAATTCAGCTCCAATTCAATTCCAATTGAACTGCCATCGACCTGTATCTAGCATTTTTATGTTTGTATTTAATGTAACCAATTTGTTGGACATTTCATGCAGGGTTAGTAGGTTGGTATAATGATATCCAGCAATTAAATTCCCCCCTGCTGCCCAATGTGACGTCTCATTTGGCAAGCCATTGCCACTCTCTCAAGCCATGTAGTCCAAAGCGAGTCGTTACCATGACGATAGTATTTCTCTTGCCACCTGCCAGGAGCCAGATATGATGACAGCTGCGGGGAGAAATGAAAACAAAATGGTGTCAAAAGGGGATACAAACAGAGAATGCACGGGGGCAAGTGTTCAAAGTAATGTCTGAATTTCTTGCAAACATTATGGAATGTGTCATATTTTCAAAAAGCTAGTTTGTTCCTGTGAGAAAAAGCAGAGAATGAGAAATAGAAGAAAACAATGAAACTGAACTGAGGCTGATTGTTGCTTTAGCTTGATACAATTTGGTATACCTGTGGTAGAGTTAGATTTTATCACAAGGCATCAGCTTTTTTATTTAATGATATTACTTCAACCAAGAAAAATATAGAAGATTGAAATTGAAATGAATTTCAGAAATTTCAGTCTACATTTTCATCTCCAAAACTCAGGAATGTTCCACTGCACTCACAAACGCACCAACCACAGCTTGCCACAATGAGTTCTCCTCATGTCAGTGTAAAGCAGGTGTAATTTGTAATCTTTACCCTTTAAAACATTAGTGAAATACATATCTTACATAGGTGATGGAATAACAACATTATTTTTCAAAGTGTCTAATAGTAATAATGATGATAAAAAACAACATGATACTCTTGATAGGGGCTGATAAACTGAAGCATCAGCCAGTGAAAATATACAGTGGAGATTAGATTACTTTAGTGATATATATTTCAGTTGATTTTTCCTCCTTCCAACTGTATTTTTCTGCTTTAATTCCTTTTTTTGTCTGTCATTCTTGCATGAAATTGGTTCATGACCAGAAAAGTGTTCTCCCTGGAATTCTGGAATTCAACAGTGTTTTCAGCCAGGAGGGTAAAAATTGCAAACATGATTATGCTTGCATTATACTGACATGAAAGAAATCATTGTTGCAAGCTGTTGTTTGTGTGTGCAGTACTTGGATTTTGTTGCAATCAGTTTCTAGTGGCCTGAAGGGAATATGATTTAATGAAATGGATGGGGGGGGGGGGGGGGGACAAAAGGAACAACATTTCATTGTTGCTGAACCAGAGCTTTGACCCCTATGTTCAGATGGTGCACATACCACCAATACAGTAACAACATTCAAGAATGACTCATACCAGAATAAGCTGTGTGAAGTTCGTAGAAAATTCCAATGTTTGCCCTAAGAGGTTTGTGTTGCCTGATACGTATGAACTGAACGTGTACAAACTGTACAGAGCCAACTGATTTTCATATTTGAAACTTTCACAATTTTGAATATAAAAATTTACATTTTTCACCTTAAATGTCTATGCCGAGTGTACAGTGTTTTGCATGTGAATAGTTTTCACTTAGCCTTTATACCAGAGTTTACTTGTATACATTGTAAATTTCAATTCTAAACCTGTAAAGTAGGTTTTTGAATCGCTGGATGCTCTTCAAAATGTGGTATTAAAAGCGAAGAGTCAGAGGAAAGGAGCCCATGCTTTCCATCATCCGTGGTGCAGACGGCATTCAATCTTTTGGTCCAGACACAGTCTGCTGTGTTCCACATGCACACAGCCATGGAGGGTGTGAGCACACATCGTGCTGGGTGTCGTGTGCTGAGAAATAGTTGCATCATTGCACTAGGCCACAGCCCTGTGCCACGCCAAAGGTGTGTTAATATTTGATGAGGCCATTTTGATCATAATTGCATTTATCTGGAGCAATCTTTGATGGATTGCAGTCTCATGAGAGCAGACAAGGTTGACAGCTACAGTGATATAAAAGAAAGCGAACATCATTCTGAATGAGAGATCTCAGGGTATGAGGTGGTTTTGAAGGCCCAAGTTTCTTCTCTCTTTGATGTCTTCCGAAGAAAGTCTGTATTCAAAATTGACAGGAACATGTATGATACTGTTTTCTTGCAAGAAACTCTGTTAGTCATAAAAATGCAACCAAGGAGAATCAGTGTGAAACAGACTTTATTCAGATGCCTGAAAATGCCCAATCTTGAAGCAATTTGCAATTGATTATGAAAGGAAATATATAACAGCCATTCTTTTTTATCACTAGTTGATGAAATGAGAACGCTAGTCTTCAGTAATTCTCTTCCAAGATATCATATGGTTGCTGTATTTTTACAAAAAGTCTCGACATTCCTATCTTTAAAATTTGTAAAATCATAAAATTTACATTGTAGGAATTTAAAGAAAGAAGAAAAAAGTATTGTGGAAGTGACCTCAGCATAAGGTCATGGTTTTTAAAGTGCCCCATGGTCATTGTTAGGGCTGTTTAGTTTCTGTTTGAGTGGTCTTCACTATACATTGTACTCTACCTTCAGACCCTGCTTTTTAAAGTGAAAGTGAGGCAGAACAAAATCCTACCCTATGGTGGCATCTGCCAATCTTATATGTCCATCCATCTATACATCTGTCTTTATGTCTCTGCCTGCCTGTCACATCCGTCTTTCTTTTGTCTCTTTCTTTCATTTTTTCTGTCTTTGTTTATGTACAAATTTTGGGTTTTTTTCTTCAAAATCTGTCTATTGCTCGTACAGAGGATATATGCTACTGTAAAACCAGAAATTTTTGTGTCACCGAATTTCGTGAGAAGCCATGATTCGCAAAAGTGAAATGTACAATGCATTGAAGGCAAGTGACGTATCGCGAAAATTTCATGCTGCAGAAAAAAGAAAGAAGAAGAAGAAAAAAAAGGCTGTCTGCTCAAATTCACAAAAGTTTCATGCCATGAATGTTCTTGGCTTTTACAGTACCTGTGATTGTCAAGTGTACTTTGATTGATCCTGACACACAGTAAAATGGTAGATCAGAGTAGCCTGTCAGCTGACATTACTGTCCTCCCTTTGACAACTACATCAGGGCATTGAATTAGATGGTAAGTGCCTAGGTCAAGGGCGTGTCACAGGATATCCTGTCCTCTTTGGTAAATTGTGGCACTAGGACGTCTTTAGAGGAAAAAAAAATAAAGCGGGCTACCATTTTGAAATGGTGGAATGAAAATCTGTTTTTTCTTCGGTCTGTATCTGAATATATAATAAGACATACCTCATTGCTATTGGAAAGATAGTATGCAAGTTGTATGCATTGAATTCTGAATTAAAGGATCAATTGGAATCTAAAAAAGAACCCCTCTGCTAGAAAGTTGAAGTTTATTTAGATTTTCTTCTTTTTTTTTTCACTTGATGAACAATGTTATATTGCACCATCTTTGAAGTTCAATCAAATATCATCAGGAGACACCCTTGATAAGAAAATGAAGTTTTACTTAACTTTGTTTCTGTCACTTGTTTCTGTTTTACTGACATGTCTAGTTTGGCCAGACACTTCCATATGATGCATTAGCAATCAAAAACTGAGGCTACAAAGATAGCACATTCTCATGACTGTGGACAAGCAAAAGATGGTGAACTTGTGGTTATGCCTTGTCACTTCTCATCCTCAAGCCATGAGAATGTTTGATTTTACGCTGATGAAAAAAAAAAACTGATTAAGAAGGTATTAATAGAAGGTATATGGAATAAAAAGTAGCAACTGTGGAGAAGAAGGTGGAAAAGATGGTCAGCATTGGCAGAAGATTGGTAAGCAGCTAGAGGAAGAAGAGAAGGAGTAGGAGATGGAGGTATATGAGAAGAAGAATGGTAAATACTGTAAGGCAAGATATTTCGGGCCTGAAATTTTTACGAATCGGAGCTGACAGCCTTTCTCGTGGCATGAAATATTCTCGAATTGCTGCTGGCGTTCAGTGCATATAGTGTAGTGCAGACAAAAACTTTGCGTGCATTTAAATTTTGCATACTTTGCTCTTGCAAAATTGTGAAATCAAAATGCACATGAACATTTCAGGTTTTACAGTAGTGATGGTAGAATTGATGGCTGAAGTCAAAGCTACATGTTTAGGTTTGAAGGATTTTTTGTTTTGATGTCAATGAGACTGTACATCACTGAAGTTAGAAGAATGTGCTGCTGCATATTTCAGAAACAGAAGATATTTCTTCTGAAAATCTCTCTGAAGATTTTTCATCGCGCTGAAACAGGTGCTGCGGTACAATGTGGGTCAGCAAGAAATGCTGAAAGACACCATAAACAGAGAGCTGATCAGGGCAGTGGACTGTGTCTTCACCGATTTGGAGATCTCTAATGTCTGTCACTGCGTTCACATTGTCCCCCGCGCCGCGGGGAAAGTCCCGAGCTGTGGGACTTTCTCCTCCAAAACCATAATGTGAACGCTCGCTGGGACTTGTCCCCTCGTCCCCGCGAATCAAGCCGGGTACGGGGACAAGATTTGGAGGGGAGAGTGACCTTGGGGCGAAATTGATAGCGTCCAGCTGTGGTCATCAAATGTGCGCATGCGCTATGCCTGGCAGAGCTCGCCCCAAGCCCCAATTGCCCCCACAGCTCGGGGACAGATGAGATACCAATGTGAACGGTCAGTCGTAAAAAAGATAAGATCTCTTGAGGCTGTCCCCGCGACGCGGGGGACATTAGGCCCGTTCACACACAAGGGAAAAAGTGCGATTTAAAAATCGATTTTCTTATCGCGATCAAAATTTCGAAATTTTTTCCAGTGTGGACAGAAAAATCTCACTAATTACCGCGATCCTTATCGCGATCCAACTCGCACTATTAGTGCGATTTTTCAGAATAATCGCGATTATTTTGCCAAGCGTCGTGTGTGTGAGCGCGATCGAGATTCGGAAATCGGTATTTTTTGTCCCATCGTTCGTAGCGCGTGCGAAACTCTATTGGGACTGCGGGGTCAGTCTTCGGTCATGCAAGATTCGCGCATGCGCAGTTTGGCCACTGATCGTTCTTTCCTTGCTGCGAAGTGCGATTTTTCCCTGTGTATAAACGGTCGAAAAAAAAATCGAAATTTGGATCGCGATTGAAATTTCGATTTTCGTTGTTTGTGAACGGGCCTAATGTGAACGAGGGGACTGTCATCAATGGAGTCGAGAAATGGGGGCTTGCTCACTGCCAATCATTGGCATATTCGCCAGCATCTTTATGAACACCCGCCCAATATGACCATCTCCCAGCTCTCCCCCACTGGTGATGAAATCCTCGAGTCTGTGAGACACAGAATGAGTAATTGGCTCTTAGCGGATTCTGCTCCTCTGATTGGAAGCAGCCACTAGATGCAATCATGCATGTGATTGTCTCCAAATGTCGTTGCAGGAATTAAAGATGCTTGCCTCTCTGTCTATGACTGGCATTGGAAATAGAATTTGATTTATGTTTCCTTCCCCGTCAATCTCTTCCTTGATTCCTTTAATTGTCTGTCTCCATCCTTACATGGAGCTGAAGTGATGCGGCTGTGAGATGATTTCTCTCTCCTCTCCTGCTGCCAACCCTCTCCCGCATCATGGATAGATGATGATAGATGATGACGATGCAGTGATCTTGATGGTGGAGTAGAGTTTTTGGCTGTGGTGGACTCCTGTTGTCTGTGCTGTCATTCAAGATGGCGGCTTTGATGGATGGCTGGTCCACTGGGAAGATCTCTTCACTATTCATGTGTCTCTGTCTGGGAGGAAGAGTCATGCTGTCGTGACATTAGCAGCTGATGTAAACAGCCCCCCCCCCCCTTCAAAACTAACACCAATCCTGTGCTCTTTTCTCTCCCTTCATTTCTATATTCATTGTCACTCTTTCACATACAATGTACCTCTCAATATTTCTGAAATCTGTATGAAATCTGTATCTGGAATAAAAAAGCAAACAAACAATGTACCCACACCAACGCTGCACACTGGCACTGGTCTGACGGTTCAGGACCAGTGAAAATCACTGTCGGACCAGTAACTTTTTCAGAAATGGACCAGTAAGAAAATAGAAAAACTGGGTACCTAGAAAAACTGGTTACCTACTGGTCCGACAGACAGGTCGAACCAGTAGAAAAATGGGTTGGTGTGCAACTCTGCCTGCACAGTTGTCAAAATCATGAGTATACTACTTGTGTTTACAATCTAACATGATATTACATCAAGCTTGCATTACTGAGTGGGCTCTGTATCAATTTTTAGTCGCATTGAATAGACGGTTTGCTCGTTTCCTGCGTCGCAATGGCCCTTTAAAGTACTTGGGAAGGGAGAGAAAAGTCTTGGCTTTTTCAGAGAGCTCATCAACAATGTTTGGCAAGGGTCCAAAACATCCTGCCTTGGAGTCTTTCCCTTGGACTGGTGGAATGAAAGATGATGCTTGGGAAGCATCCATATGAGGAGTGCGGAGGAGTATGTTAGGGAAGAGAGATTTTGAATCTTAAGAGAATCATTTGGGGAATGTTTTTCCTAGTGCTCATGTTCAAGTCAACTCGGAACAGGCTGTTCCATGATGACACCCCTCCCCCACCCTACCTCCCCCCTGCCTCATATCCTGGCTTAAAGGCATGGTCATGTTTCTGTGATGATTTGCTTGGGGAGGAAATTTTTAGTTATGTTCTTGCAGATCAATCATGCAAATTCCCCCACACACTTTTAAAACAATGTTAACCAGCAAATTATTAACCAGACAATCAGCTGAAGAGAGATATTGTGAGCAGTTGCAAAAGGGAGTTACTGCATTTTGTTAGCTTGCAGATGGAAATTCCAGCTAGTGTCATGATGTTGCAAGATACTTGATAACATGACCTATTGTCATTGAAAAATGATCTATCTTGATACTTGCTCAATTTCACACAAATTTTAAACATTTTACCACTGTGATTTCACAAGAGTCTCCCAAAATAATTGTCCCATTGTTGTTGCTGTTTTTGTTTTGTTTTTTGTTTTTTTTTGGGGGGGGGATGGGGGTGGGGGTATATTTCTGTAGCAAGAGTGCCAAGGAGTTGATCAAATGTCCAAAATATATCATCATTTGCTAAACTTTGAAGTTTATGCTAAAATGTCACATATGCCATTCTGGCAAAATGTATTGTCATCAGAAAACTTCATTGATTACATATGAAGGCTTTCCTATGCCATGGATGAAGTTCAGTGTGCAGTGTTTCTTGAAATGTTTATGGGTGGAGGCTGTCTTTCCTAGCAAGACTTGAAATTATAGTAAATTATGATGATTGTTGCTACCATAGCAACCACATATGAGATGTTTCTTCTAGTAGTTAACGTCATCTTCTTGTCAGCGTTTGTTGCAAGTAATATCAACTGTTATGGCTTGAAATGCATGATGTGACTGGGGCCCTGGGGGTGAGGGAGATTGATGCGGAGAGATAAAGCATGCCACTCCAGACATCTGGATCTGATTCCACGTGTGTCTGACCCAATATTTGGGGCAAAATAGCTCGATCACACTTCTCCGCCAGATTCTAAATTTGGGAACACCCCCTGTGAATGAAAACAAGTGAATTGCAGGGATACGGTTTCATTGTGCTCCCCAGTTCAGATATCTGAGCCCTAATTGGAGGCAGGGAGATGCCAATTCATGGCTCCTAGAGATCAGGGAGGATCTCTGGAAAAGGAGGAGAAATCTCTTCTCTGCGTGACATCACAAAGTATAGAGGAGAGATGGATGGATGTAAAGAATATATGGCCTGTTTTCAAAACCAAATTCAAATCAAAGAAGCATTGTGATTGTATCTGTGAAGCATATGGCCTATTTTCTGCAACCAAGAGGGTGACGAAGGCTTTCATTTTTGAAATTGAAGAATTGTTGAGGGACGGTTACCTTTGTGCAATTTTGTTACAAAGGGACATCATTTTTTATGGCAATGGAAAATGATAATCATGGCTGTTGATGAATGCATTGTGCTTAGGATTTGTAATGTTGCATGTTGTCATGATGATGGTGATGAGTTATTATCAGTCTACGAGAGTATCATCTGTCAACAGGAAAATTTTTGCCATCCTATCGCAATAAAAAAAGCAAACATTAAAAAAAGAAAATATACAGTTACCAATTAATGGGAGTTCAGTGTGAGAAAGATATATTATCCTGTCAAATACATCATGCTTGGCAGCAATGACACAGAAAAGATTGCATACAGAGGGATTTAACTCCTACAAGTTTCCATGCTGAATCAGCTTTCAATATAGACCAAAAATGATCACTATGGCTGCCTCTTACTCTGCTCAGGAACACAAATGTTGTGTATTCACTAGACATTGTCTTTGTAGTCTTTCGAATTGTTTCATAGATGGCGAGAGCAATACACAGCATGGGAGTTAAACGAACCTCTGTGAAATGCTCTTCTGCCCAATCTTCTCAGAGGCTCCTTGCAATATCCTACTCTCTTGCAATGCTCTCTCTCTCATTCTTAATTATTTCCTGGCAGCAGTAGCACACCCCCCCCCCCCCACCCACCCCTCCTCTGTAATATCCTCCACCTTTGACTGTTGCTGGGAGACAATGCCTCAATGTACCGGATTGGACTCCGTGATGAGTTCTCCATGCAGGGTGCTGTAATGAGGGCTTTATGGTTCCCATTATGTGCAGCCTATTAGGATATCATGGGCGAGTAATAACCCAAGGGTAAGGACCATGACACCTTCACAGGCTGCCTACATCGGAAGCTGATCATGGAAAATGATGCAGGAAGCATGTCATTATTATTATTATTTCTTTTTTCATAGTTGGTCATTGTCATGACGTTCATTACAGACCTGTGTTTCTCTATCTTTTCTTCTTCTTTTTACTCCTTCATCTTCGTTCTCCTATTCCTTTGGTCTTCCTTCCATCCCCCCCCCCATTCGTTTGTCCTTCTATTCTTCTTCTTTTCTTCTCCTCCTCCTTCCTCTTCTTCATCCTTCTTCTTCCTTCTTCTCGTTCTTCATCTTTTTCTTTCTACCTTTCTATGATTGTTGTAATTGTTCATTGTGCTCTTCAATTTACTGGGTTGGCAGATAACAGATTGAGGTATTACAGTGTAATGTTGACTGCTGTGATATGAAGACAATTTACATCATCCTGTATTTGATTTGGATGGAAAGTAAATTTTTTTTTCCCTTCGAAAGATTTTTTCTTGCAGTGGTAATGAGGGAAACATGTATACCTATTCATATCTTTTTCTTAAAGGTGGTCACTGTGTCAAAATTTTCAGGGCTTACATGTCTCTTGCAGTCCCAACAAATAAAACATATGACAATAATGCATTGCTGTCATTAATTTTTCAACACAACTTCATGAGTGAAGTGCAATCAGTCACGGTTGTCTCTGCACTAGTAAATGATTCATTCTGGTTTACAACATTAACTGTGCACTCAATGATTTGGGATGCACAGTAAAGGTGTAGGCAGATAATTAACTGCATAGATTAACCAGTGCAGAATTTTAATGATTGCGCTCAAGTGACGAGGTTGTTGTGGATGCACGCACTGCCCCTTATTGGCCAACAGAACTGGATTAGCTAATTAATTAAATGCAATCCAGGGCTTCTTCTATTTTCCTAAAGGTGATTGAAGAAGACCTGCCATTGATTCTACTTTATTTGATGTAGTTTTTGTGAATTGAATGAATTTGAATCTCATCTCTGCCCAAAGTCCAGTTGAATACTCCAAGGATAGTATCACTGGTGTGATTTGTTATAAACTCACTTTGAGGACTTTTTTTTTTGCCAGTTACATATAAAGGTATTTCAGATAAAACAATAATGAAATTGCAGTAGAGCATGAGAGAGCAATTAAATGATGTTTTTGAAGATCCTCCTCAATTTAGATCTTATAGTTGAGGCAAGTGACTTGAATTTGAGACTGATGACAAATGGCTTATTGAATGGAAATGCAGCTGTGAATGCACTGCAATCTTGCAAAATGTTTGCACTTAACAGAATTTCAAAATGACTCACACATACACTTAACTAATTCATGTACATCAATAAAGCAGATGTATTTCTTCAGCAGGATGTCCACCATCCGAAAAGGCTCTTAGCATGGAATTGCCATTATGTGTTGTGATCCTACAGGAATTCTACTCTCAACAGCAGACAATGAACAAGTCTGATGACACTTATGGCTATGGCAAAACTGCCCTCTCTTGCTATAAGTCTACCCATGAACAAATGCACAATACGTTGGTGATGGCTGTCAAAAGCACTGTCAAACACGACTAGGAACTGTAGCCAGATGACACACTGCATGCCCATGTACATTGTAATTTTGGCCCTCAGTGCAAGTATTGAGAAAATTTGAAGATGAAACCATTATTGTCACTATAACAGTGCTGCAGTAATTGACTGACTTACTGTAATTGGCATTAGAGTTCATTTTCACCTTTTCGCAGTTGCATTTATTGCATTGCTGATGCATATTTAGAATCCCAGGTAGATTTCATGTATAAACATTCTGTAATATAATAAGATTTTTTTTTATATTATTATTATGGTGATTAAACATCAGAACACAGCAGAGAGCAGATTTTTCAATACTAAACCAAAATTGTAGAAGAAAATGATGAAAATAGTGTGAGTATAAGTTTTCCTTGTTTTTATGACAAGCTTAGAGAATGTAGACATTTTCTTCCAATGATTATTTTTGTATCTTTCACATTTTGTGCTATCTGTTAAAGTTCTTCCATCTTGCATGGCCCTATTTCTGTCTGTTTCCCATGGAATGAGACTGCATTGCCAATTGATGGCAATCGAAACAGAAACTCGTATGAGAAAATAATGCATTTTGATTGATGTCTGCTATTGTCAACTGAAATCTGTGCTGCCATAGCCATGGCATACCCAACACCATGACACAACATCATAGCACATCATGGCATGGGCTGAACACAGAGAACACATTTGTGCATGAAACTGCATGATTAAACTTCTTTCGTATACTCTTCAAGTTATTTTCATGATTTACAACTTCTGTCAAAGCAGTCATTATTTTGGTTGGTGATAAATTGGGTAATTTCAAGTTTTTGTTAACACATGTAAAAAGAATGAGCTTTGTAATATCGGCATGGTGTTGAGGCCTAGAGTTAGTTGATTTTGTTGTTTGGAGTTTTGTAGGTAAGTAGCATTTTCTGTGGAAAAAAAAAATGTCTGAGGCAGATCAATCAACCTATGGATTAAATGAAAACAGTTACTGAAGGGAATTGAATTAAGATAGAAAGAAAGAAAAGAAAAGAAAAGAAAGAAAGAAAGAAAGAAACAGAAAAAAAGGAAGCAAAGTTGGTTCCCCAACATCATCCTGGTTTTGCAAACATGCCACGTATGAAAATATCTTTCCAGGTTAGTCATCTGAAGTGAACAGCCTAAAAGTTTACTCCTTTCTCGCATTAGAGAAACATAAGCTCTTAGTCTTATAGGTATTTTGGAAAAGACAGGTCAAGTGAGAAAAAAAAAGTTAATGATAGGTTCTTTTAAGTTGGAGTAAGATTTTGTGAATTTTAGTGTAATCTATACATGTATCTCTGTGTTCATCTCTACAAAGAAAATAGCTTATCTCAAAATCAGAAATTGTTGAAATTATAGATGAATGCTATTGGTGAGGCTTTGGAAAGGAAGAGGAAGAACATTCACTAGTGAGAAAAAAAAGTACTGGATGTTGAACAGGCATGAATATCACTACTCATAAATATATGCTTATAATCTAGATGCCAGCTGTAGCAATGCCCATTTTTTTCTTCTTATTTAAATTCTGTTTTGCCTTCAGGAGAGGTACAGTGAAGAAGAACAACTGTATGCCAAAGTTTTGAAAAATAGGGAATTTTATAAGCTAGGGGGAAAAAGTGAAATACCTCCACCCCTAGTACTGAAATGTAAATGAAATGTGCTTTATTATAAACAATAGTATCATGTGTCAGTTGCCACCATATCTCCCCCCAAACATTTAGACAGATGCGGGGCATTTTAGCAGCTTTGCCGGAGCATTAGTAAATTTCATGCCTGGTTCCCCCTGGAGATGAGTGGGTTGCCATTAGCAACGGCTGTTCCTTCATCCAGGGTTGCCATTTGGGGTATTACAGGCATGGCAGTGATGGGTACTGGAAACGTGACACTAATGGTAGATTTGAGGCTAAATCAATCAAATTTCAAAATGAGATGAAATCATGGGCAGCGGTGATGCAGGAAGTGTTATGTCCTTTTAGAATATATGTAAAATGATGGTAATCTTCACCATCTGAAAAACTGTGTTTGCTTGAACCTAACATAGAAGGAAAAGAATAACTCTATTTGAAATGTAAGATTTATCAGTGGGATGTATAGATTGAGATACTAAATGTTCTAGAAACAAAGTGCTTAATTTGAATATCGATTTGACAATGATGATAACAATGATAATTAAGAATGCTTACAATGCCACTTTTTTTTATATAACACAGTGTGTATATAATGTTCATACACTCAAATGTATAGTTGTAATGTTTATCAAACAATGTTTACTGTAATTGTCCTTGTAGAAGGTTGATGTATGTGCTATGAAAAATCAACTTCATTTGTAGACAATCAAGAAACATTGAAACCCAACCGGACCCAGTCACGTTTTTTTGTGTGCTCTAATATTCTTCAGGGCAACTGTGCAAAAATATGCACAGCGGTACAGGACTGCAGGAAGGTGCTGAACATTGTCATGAAAGGTTTAATCAGGAAAATGACAGTGTACTTGGGATTTTCTTTTGCCCTAAGGTGGATGTAAGGATATATCATGGAGAACCTCGAATGCTATTGTTTCCTTGTAAATTAGCCTTGAGATGAGGTGATGTTGGCTCAATGCGTTTGCACACTGCATACACGCAGACCGCTCTGAAAGTGTCCCTCACTCAAAATTTCACAGCGACGTGTCTCTGAGTGCTCTCCCGTAATTAGGTTTGCTGTAGCTGGCAGAGAGGCAGGTGCCTGGAAGCAAAGCCACAAACTGATCGGCATGGGGGAATCACATTTATTTATCTGTCTATCTATCTATCTATCTATCTATCTATCTATCTATCTATCTATCTATCTATCTATCTATCTATCTGTCTATCTATCTATCCATCTATCTATCCATCCATCTATCTATCTATCTGTCTGTCTATCTATCTATCTATCCATCTATCCATCTATCTATCCATCTGTCTGTCTGTCTGTCTATTTACAATGTATTTCTATCTGTCTTTGTGTCTGTCTTTCTATCTATCTATCTATCTATCTATCTATCTCTCTTTGTATCCATCTCTCTCCTATCAATCAGTCTATCAATAAATCATTCTAGCTATGTATCTATCAATCTATCTATCTTTCTATCTACCTATCTGTCAATCTCTATATCCATGATATATCCGTCTTTCTGTCTATCTATTTGTCTATTGACCTATCAAACTATCTATCTATCTACCCCGATTATGACCTGATGTGCTTCTTGAACAAATTAAGACAAAACATTATTACATTCCATGTGTCATCTGGGTGAAATGGAATTTGCTTTGAGTAAAATTTTAGGGTATCAGCCCCGCCAATTCATATTACTTTCTCAAGTCCATTACAAAGTACTGTCATGTAATTTTGTTGTAATAAAGATATGCCAAGTCTGTTGATATAATGCTGGGGATGGGGGAATATTTCTTGATCACATTATTTGATTATTGTGTGGGCAGCGTCGTTATTGTGTCGGCACTATGTGACTCGATGAGACTGGGGCCTCGTGACATTTTCTTTTCTGCAGAGAACATGATTGTCTGAATGTATGTCTGTGTCATTGATGGATCGTTTGAACAGCATCTAGGGTATGCCCAGTAGCATGAAAACAGTTTCATGCACTCACAGACAAATGAGCATACGCACACACACATAACAAACAGATTCACACACACACACGCACTGGCATCACACATTGCAAATACTTTTGCACTACATACACCCACAGTGAATGTATTGACATATATAGATGTATGTAAGAATCTATCATGACCCGTCTGCATTATTTATGCATAGGATCTATTCAGTGTACAAATGTATGCAGACAGGATTTTAAATGTGGCTGCCATTTACCCCATATCCGATGAGATTGTGTTATCCCCAGTAGATTTCTTACATGACCTGCATAGCATCTGTATCCAGTACATATGGTTTCCAAAAATTCTCATGTGTGTAATTTTTCGGCTCGGCCAGGTAAAGTGAATTTTACATGCTTTTAATTCTTCAGAATCACAACATTGAGTAATGTTACTTGTAACAAGCAAAAGTATTCATGTGTTTTTATCCTTTGCACTCGTTTCTGGTCATGTGAAATGCATGAAAATTCCCACTTTTATCTTATAATGTTTTTTTTAGAATGATTTTCACTTCAAACCAGTTTGATGAAAGACAGGCTAAGTTGATTAGATAACTGAGCCAACCATGGCTTACTTCTTGCAATGAGAAGTTTGTGGTAAACCAGAATGTGTGTGTGTGTGCATGTGTGTGTGTGTGTGTGTGTGTGTGTGTGTGTGTGTGCCAGAATAGATTACTTACTTGATTTGGTGTTTGTTTCATCAGTGTTTGTTAAAACAGGATTTTTCTGTTCCAAAGACATAGGTCCTATTCCAGTTTATAACATTTTCCTCTCTCTTTTCCATCTCGTTGCAGAAGGAAGCCCCGGAAGCCGCTGGTAAGGAGAACGGTCCATCAGAGCAGCCGGCCGAGAAACCGCCCAAGAAGCCAGACAAGCCAGAGAAACACCAACCTGTACAGTCCCCTTCCTCTCCCGATGAGCAGCACGCAATGCTGGTGAGTCTCCCTCCGCCTGCCAAGTCTTGTTGATCGGGGCTGCTCACAAAGACTGCTGTAAAAGTGAAAATTTTTGTGGTGTTGAAATTTTCGCACATTTTGAGCAAACAAAAACTAGCGTAAAAAACAAAAGCACGGGAATATTTTTGTTTGCCATATGTCCCAGTTGTTGATGTCTCGATTCCGTGGAATTAAGAATAGGCAAAATTCATCTTACCCGGCCGAGTGCGAAAAATTACTCACGCAAAACTATCCACTTTTACAGCATTTCAGTAAAACAAACAAACAAGCAAACAAACAAACAAAAATCAGATGATGTGAATTTGTGCATTCTGTTGATAAAGTGAAATTGTATATACCTGCTCAATATGTGACCAATAATAAAAGTATTTTGATACTGATAATGATGATGATGCTACTACTACTACTCCTGTGACTGATAACATTGATAGTAATGATAATAAGTGATAATGCTTGTAATTATGATGATAGGATATTTATGATATTAACAACAATGGCAATGCATTTATATTGTCCATGCCATTGCTTTCAGGATTGACATTTCTAGCACAAATCGAGTAGTGATGATATTCTTGAATCTTACATGTGAACTTGATGGTCCTCCCCATATTCTTGCATCTAGAATATTTCATATCACCTGTGGATAGGTGTATAGAGATCAAGAAAATGGGAATTATCAAGATTTCCAATATCAGTCATCTGTCAGCAACTTTTGATTCAATTCACATCAAGTTGGTCAGCATATATGTACAGATATTCCCAGCATGTGAGAGCTAGAGTTGATGATCTTCAAAGCTTCCCCCCCCCCTTGAAGTGCCATCCACAATTCTGAAAAGAGGTAGTGAGTTTCTACAACATCATTTCTCTGCATCTTTCCAGACTGACGGAAATGCAAGTTTTCTGCGAGCTGCCCGCGGCGGCAACTTGGACAAAGTTCTGGAATACCTCCAGGGGAGCACGGACATCAACACAAGCAATGCAGTAAGTCAAGGATCATTGCAAGCAGTCTTTAACTTGATGCTAGTTACAACTCAGTGGTTGACAATGCATAAGATCCATTAATGGGATTGTGTGGTTTTGGTTGAGACCTAACTTCAGGTTTGTAACATTTTGTGAGATAATGAGAAACCTCTTACGAAATATGAAAGGGCATGAGGACTTCAACATTTATTTAATGAAAATTGTTTTTTAAATGGCCGAGATATCTGAAACAGAGCGATCCTAATAAATTGGATGTTTCAACCATTTCAAAGTTGATTTCCATCAAATTAACTTTAAATTCCTGTTAGAATCCTATGCTCTATACTATTTCTTGATATCTCCCAAAAAGTTATAAAGCCCAATCCTCATCTCCGCCAATACTATACCAGCCCTTTAACAACCAATTTCAGCCCAAACAGCTGTCTGTTTATTGATCAAAAATACAATCATTTGCAACTCGTTTTGATATGTGGACACAGGTTCTGTATCATGATGAACTACAATTGATTGTAAGATTGTTTGTAAGTCGCTGGTTTTGGTTTACATTGTGATAAAAACTCACAACCAATAGCAACCATGTTCAATGCAAAGTCCAAGACCTTGTACTGGTTCTGTATTTTGAACAGTCATTGTCGGTGATAATATTGAAATCAATTGTAAATATATTCCTTCATTCATGCATACATTCATTTATTCATTCAAGGGATTATGTATCCATTTTTGTTTTGTTTGTTGTTTTTTTTTGGGGGGGGAGGGGGCAATGAAATTTACATTCAGTTTAATATTTAGGAGACAGTATTTCATGTAGGAAAAGTTTGTGGAAAGAGAGTGGAAAAGAATGAGCAGTAATCAACATACTTGTCACATCTTACATACTTATAGGATTTAGACAAACAATAAAAATACAGCACATTAATCAAACCAATGTACATGCTTGAAGTTGACTTTGTCTTGAACACATTTGGAACGTAGTTGACTCTGTGTAGCACAGAACCACATTTAGACTTGACAACACATTGCTCTTCATTATGTAGAATAGCCCTCATGTTCGATATTTATAATTTCTGTTATGTATTTATCAAAATCAAGGTAGCATGTGTCATGGCTCTTGTACATGTCACACTGTAAACCAATCTGCTCAGCTTACCTGGATTACTGGGTGATTTTGCATTTTTATAATATATATCACTTGTGCACATTTGATAGAAATTTTATTCAATTTTGCAATATTATGTAAAGACTCCTGAAAAAAATTATAATGCATTCATGGTACCAATTAGTGGGTAGGCAGTATCGGAAAAGAATCAGCAAAGGCTAGCAGTTTGAGTTGTATAGGATATAATTGCCACACATAAGATATACAGAGACAACTCCCTTTTCTTTTCCGTAGAGGATAGATGCAGAGTGATACTCTAACCTAAATTGTTATTCATGGCTTGAACAGGATTTTTCAGAGAATCCTCAGTATTTTCACAGTAGTAGTACCTGGGATTTTTCTTTTGAAGATGTTGTTATTTCTCTTGATATGTTACATGTGTAAGCAGCTAATTTTGTCCCCCCTAATCTTGGGGCCTGGATGTTACCTAATCTGTGCAGGGTCCTAACATGTCTACATCTTTGCAGGCAAGTGATATGATATAGGCATACTGGATCATGCAGCAACATCAGTGATTGCCTGACTGTCTGTGGGAGGGTTGGAATACATGAAGGGAACAATTTCAAATGCATTATTATTTGATATAGAAATGTTACAAGTCACCAACCTTTGTTTTTTTTTTTTTTTTTATTAGTGTCCTGTATAAAGCACCATGTACATGTAATCATAGGGAAAAGATGATTTTCTCTTTCATTCTTTCTTATGGATAATTCATGAAGTAGTAGTAGTAGTGGTGGTGGTAGTAGTAGTAGTAGTAGTAGTAGTAGTAGTAGTAGTAGTAGTAGTAGTAGTAGTAGTAGTAGTGGTAGTAGTAGTAGTAGAAATAAATACTGATGTGAATTCAATAGTTTTTCAAGTAAACAGTGGATTCAATTCACTTTCACTTCAGACTTACTCTAATTGAGAGAAGTAATGAGTAATTTGTTTTTGTTTATGATTTTATTTAAGGGATGGGGAAAGGACTTTTCTTCATGATGTAAGATATCTTGGAAGTTCATATAGGTGGTCAAGAGAGAAAAAAACCCATGATTTTGCAATTTTATATATAATTCTGCAATACTAGTTACACATCCATACTTAATTAGTGAGATATATATGTTCTAAAACATATTATAAATGTCACATCCATTCTACTGATTTCAAGTCAAAACAAAACCAAAATTAGTCCCTTTTGTTACAACTGATTAACAAATGCCCTACATTGACATAGATAAGCACAAAATTAATGGAAGAATTCTAAATCAAATTGTATTGAATATTCCCCATTGTATGGTGCACAACTGACTTACAGGGATAATGATACATGTAAAACACATGACCAGCACAGATCATCCAGAATATCATTAGGAGACCATCTGATATTACAGTGAGTAGGATTACGTGTAGACAGCACCGAATACATGCTCAGCAAGAAAGTGGGCGTTGGCTGCCGGACAGCATAATATGTACAGGCTTGCTATGACCCAGTTCTTCTACCTCATGAGACACGGGCAAAGTGTGCACAATTCTCCTACATATACAACACTCTGCCTCACTCAAATGGTGTGTGTGGTGAAGATGCACAGAGCCCTCTGGTGTTTGGTAGAGTACAATATGATTTTCCTCTGCCCTTGTGGGGCGAATTAGTTGACATTCAGGGGAAGTGGCTCTCCGGAGCTGAGATATCTCCACGTGAATGAATTATTGATTCAGAGGTAGATTTAACCCGTTGAGGACTACTAGTACTTGATTTTGGTGGAGTATACATGGGAATAGTATTCAATGGGTTTAGGTACTAGGAAACTGGAGACACATTATTTATGAACTCTGCAGCATCCTACGTCTCTTTACACCTTCCAATTACATGTGATACATGTATTATGAGCTTCCTTAAGTCTAGCAATGGAAGGCTCTTTGTGTTGTGATTTGTTTTACCTAGTGTGTCAAAAATGTGTCCCAGCATCTTGCTGCTAGCTAAATCAGAAAAAGATGACATTTGTGGCATATTTGTAAACTGAAAAGTTATTGCTGTGTGTCTATGAGAAAGACTATAAAATAAAAGTATAGATGCAGCTCAGAGTTTGGGAAACCTCTGATGGTTTACTTAGATATTTCCATTGATAAGAGATAACACATACATTGTACGTGTGCAGTTTTAAGAGCTTCTCAGGACAAGTGTACAACTGAGACAGACGAACTAGACCCCGTTTACAGCCCGGCCTCAATTGCGCGGCCGAGCCTCGCAATTTTGTCCGTTTACACTGCTGGGCTCGGACGCGCTTTCGATTCAAACCTTTCATTATTTGGTCGTAGTGATGCTCTGCTTGTAAACTAACGCAATTTGGTATTGTCTGGTTTTCAGACCCTTTGCCAACTGAATTCCGTGGCGACGAAGTCGCCGTTCGGGCAAAGGCCTTTGCCGAAGGAAAACATCCTTTGCAGGACAAAACCACCTTAAACTATACTAGTTTTCGACGTTGAGGGGGTTAATATCCTGAACAGCGAAAGATACAGGCAGAGGGTTTCGAAGCCAGACTAAAACTGGCCGCGCAATTGGCCGCGCATTTGGCCCAGTTTGCGTTTACACCAAGAAAAGGCCGGGCTCGGCCGCGGCTCGGCCGCGGCCGAGACCACCTCCAGAGCGAGGCCAAATGCGAGGCCAATTTTGGCCTCGCATTTGGCCTTTTGCGCGTTTACACTGAAGCGGGGCTGGACTCGGCCGCGGCCGAGCCGCGGTCGAGCCTCGCACTGTAAACGGGGTCCTAGCCACATGCTTGTATGTATAACAAGACGGGGGGGGGGGGGGGGGGGGTTCATGTGTTCCTAACAATACTAGTAGTTAATTTATGTACTAACATAGCAATGCACTTGACTCATTGCATAAAACCCATTGAGTCATCTTTTCTTCATACATTAGAAGCCTTTCAGTATTGTCCAACATAAGTTAGTGTTTCAAAACCAAATTGGTCTGTAGACTCTACTGCACTAATGCATTTGTCTGGTACTTAATATTTCCTTTATAATCACAATTAGGGATGGCAGGCGGGCCAAGAAGTTAATCTGAAAGTATTTGCAGGTGTGGACGTATGTATCTGACATGCTCACTGTTGTGTGAAATAAAGCTGCCGTAGTTGATAAGCAAGGGGTAACTGGGTTCTCACAGACAAATCTCGTAAACTACAGAATGGCTCTCATTCAATTCTCAGGAAATGTACAACAGCCTGAAAGAAAAACAATTATTCAAGTTTTGTATCATTGCAAGTTTTGCATGTGTGTGTGTTATTGTGTGTTCGGGGGCGGGGGGGGGGGGGGGGATGGAGGGTGTTGTTTATTGGATGATTGCTTCATTTGCATAATTTGCATATCTAAGACTGTGGATTCAGTGAGAGTTTAGAGGGAGATGGAGAGAGAACCCAGGCATAACACCCTCACTGTTTGGGGCCCCTCACATGGAGGATGATTTCCATAATGGAGACAGCAGACTGATAAGGGAGCCCTGCCGATTGTGAATGCCAATGTCATTACGGAGTCATGATGCTGTCTCCGCGAAGTCGAATGTGCCCCTCAGAATAGGAAGGGAACTAGCGGTTGGTGGCAGACAATTCAAATCAGAAGAAGATAACCTCTCAGATTTGATATGAGGCTCACGATTATATATCACGTATTATATATCACAACCAAGCGTGAATGACATGTATATTTCTTTTCGCGAGACAATACAGAATCAGCATGAATATGTGGGTATTGTCTTTGTGAATTTTAGCTGCACAAAATTGCTGAAGGAAATAGTATCAAATGATTGTTACCCCTTTCCCGCTGCCCCTCTCGGTGAAAGTTTGAGTGCCGTCGTTTCACACTGCTCTCGGTGAAACTTTCCCCTAGACGGGTTTTCTGCTCGCAACGTGGGTGATCTTATGTACTTGAGTTTGTTGTGCATCTGCGATTTGGTTTTTTCGATCCCATGTTCAGCAAGTTTTCGGAGGAGGGACTCGTACGCGGCAGCGTCAGCCGACGTCCCGCTCAGTTCTTCGTTCACTGCTGCCTCGCTACGTACTCTCTCTTCGTCTTTGGTTCACACTCCAGCCGTTTGCAAAATTCCCTCAAATTTCAACAGCACAAAACGTCAACGGGTTTCTCCTGCACACTGTAAACCCAGCACTTGACGAGAAAAGCACAAAATACGAAAAAATCAAGCAAGAGGCGGACTGTATCAGACTTTACTGAAAGAGTTAGGAGCTAGACACTAGAGGAAGACGAAAAGGGAGGACGCATCAAATCGATCAAGTACACTGTAAACCTATACACGTACGTATCAGCTTTGTTATGTATACACGGCGTGCTAATTAAACAATACAATGCACAGCACGATGCAAAACAATGCCGTCGCACTGTGAACGCCACATTGCACGAAACGACATACAGTATGTAGTGTTGATTGTACTAGTATGTTTACAAACACGAATTTCTAGTACCCTGTACGTGTGGATTTGGGAGGTCGAGTGCGCGCTAGCTAGCTGAAAATGTGTGCATGACCAGAAACAAAACATGACCTTTGACATAATCTGCATATTTTCCCCGGTGTTTCACCGAGACAACCTTTCACGCTGGGCGCTCTCGGTGAACCACCGGGTGATTTCCTGTTGAACTATCGGAGTTTACCCAGGACGCTTCTCGGGTAAAAATTGCCCAAAATTTCATCGGTGTTTCACCTAGGCTTCCCCTAGGTTCCAACCGAGTGACCTTTCACACTGCGGGGTTCCCCGGGTGCCCCCAGGTGCCCCCGGGGAAGATTTTCTTCAGCGGGAAAGGGGTATTATTCGAAGGGTTTTGAAATACTGTAAAACGAGGAATGTTCGCGTGCATTTTAATTTCGCGAATATTGCGCCAAGATTCACGAAATTAAAATGCACACGAAAGTTCTTGTAGGTATACTATATGTGACCCGCTACAACAGAAGGATCCTAAAGTCACTGATGGCTGAGCCTAGAAAATCGAGTTTGAAGTCAGATCATCAATATTGGTCAAAACTATTGGTTTTCTGTTTTTTGCATAATTTTGTAGTCTAATGTATCGTCTATCATCTGCCGAAATTTCGAAGCTAAATGGTCAAAGGAAAGGCAAGAAAATAGTGTTTTTCTGGGCCATGATTTTCCGACTTTCAACAGAAAGATTTGGATTTAGCGCCGCAGCTAGACTCCGCCCCTAGCAACAAGGGAGTTGGTCAGTGTGTGGCATCCTGGTTACTGACTGGTCGTGTGTAGACCGTTGGTGCTAAGCTTGAATGAACATCATGGAGGTTGCTATGAGCATACCTTCTATTGTCAAGCGGTGAAAACTGTCTTGCCTCCCCTTGATCATGATAGCATCAGAAGGAAAACTTTGAAGGCTGTTTTCTCAAAATGCTGATTTCCTAAACCACTCGATATGCGCTAATAAGATCATTGATATCTCTGCAACAGAGTACTTTCATGAGTCGTGTTATAGATGAAATTAAAGTGGAAGAGTAAGGGAATGATATCCTGTCATTTTCAGAAAATTTTCCTCCCCCGACTTTTGGATCCTTTTGTTGTAGCGGGTCACATATGCATTGAATGCCAGTGGCAATTCGCAAAAATTTCATGCCACGAAAAAGGCCGTTGGCTCCAATTCGTGAAAATTTCATGCTGCGAATATATCATGTTTTACAGTAGAGGGAGAGAGAAATTTGTTTGAAAGAATTCAAATAATTAGAAGATGGCCAGATGAATTTAAAATGGAGCTTAGAACTTAAGCTGCATCGTATACAAGTGTTACTTTTTGTTTTTCTTTTCAGGGGACATACAATGTAGAATCCTGATCTAGATTGATATATTGTCTCTGCTGATGGAAGGGAGTTAGGAGAGAAATAATAGTTAAGAATGTGATTGAGGAGTGGAGAATATCATTCGGTGGTACAGACTTGACCACTGATGATAAGAATTTCCAAGTTGGTTTTTTGATACCTGCTGATGTGTGAGAAGAGTTTACAGAAGGCTAATGGCACAATGGCTATCCACCTGCATTTATGTGGTTATCATTTTGCAGTCTTATCTGCTGTAGTTGAAAACAAAAATTAATAAAGACCAACAAATTTAACTTTTCAATTCCTCTTTTCAAATTCACACAATGGCTAATAATGCGGTCATGCAGTGTCAATATATTATAGAGCTTTGAAATCATGAATGATGGTGGTGTTTTTTTTTTTCTGTTCTATATAAATAGAATGAAACTAGTAATATATTTTTTTGATTACTCGCTGATGTCTTTGTGTATATTATCTAAGCAACATTTTCAATTTCTGCCAGACAGATCTGTATGCAAAGATTCTAACATTGACCCAAACTAGTCCTCAAAATTATAAAACATAGGATCTAGGCTAAAAAAAAAAAACCCCAAAAAACTGATCACTTTCACATACCGCAGCAAAGGCCACGCTTCAATTTTGTTTGTGTTGTTGCTGTTGAAATCTAATGTCGAGACATCGCTCTTTTGACCTCCAAGTTTTTTTTTTTTTTATTTGGTCTTCCTTCCGGCCCCAAAACGGCCACGAACAATTACAGAGAGAGCCAAACTTGGTCGCAAACTTGTTGGTTGTCCGAACTTAAGGATTTTACCTAACTAGGTGCAATTAGACATCTTCCCCTCAGCAGAGAATGCTGGGATTACATATTTCCTGTTTGTGTTTGGGTGATTTAGTCTGAAGCTGTTGTTGATGGGTATAAACGGCCTTTGGTCTTGTGGCCCTTTGCATAAGCCGCACAACTGTTGAGAGGCATTTTAGAATGTGCCCATAGTATGAGAGTCAAAAATGCAGAATGCAATAATTTGAATGTTGTGATACTTCTGCGTCTTGATATCTAGACAGATCTCATGTCATGATGAGAACAAATTTTATTTTGATGGACAAGTGATAAGGGATTTAAGGAATTTACATGCATTCTTAACTTTTGAATCTGAATATCTTATCACTTTACTTCTAACATTACAGAATGAAGAATTTCATTCAGTACAAAAGACATTTATTTTTTGCCAGTGTCTGTGGCTTAAAAAGAAAAGAAAAGAAAAATGCATCATATAATCAACTTCTTTTTTATAAGATTCTGTCCGAAATTGCTCAATAATAGCAAGTCTCTTGTCTTTTAATTCAGTTTGACAACCTTCCCCCCTCCCCACCCCCATATCTGCAAAGAATGTATAATATAGCACTAGGCAAATGTAGATCACTAAAAATTAGTCATTTAACTATAAGTAAGCTCTAACTGCCACATACAGATGATGAAAAGTGATAATATTGTTTGCTCAGATAGCATGCTATGTTGGGAAGTCATGTTATGATTCTAAGATGCATTAAATCAGTTTCCTCTATATGCTTGCCCCCAAACAGGGCACCAAGAAGTCAAAAGTAAAGTTGTAAAGTGTGCTACAGTGAGCACTGAATAGTAGATTAATAGGTAAATAGTGTAGAAACATTCTCCAACATAAATGATCTCGTGCTGCAGAGATTGTTTGAAATATGATGATGATGACACAAGAAGCAAAGATTGCCGATCAAATAACATAAGCATGCACGCACGCTGCAATGTGAGGGATAAAATATCTCCAGTGGCTGAAATAATAGACACACAGGAAGTAATCAAACATGTGATTTAAGTGTTGCCTTGACATCTAGTTCCCTTCACCCTCCCCTCCCCGATTCTTCCCTAAGCCAGCGATACAAAAAATATGACAAGCAAGGGGGGGGGGGGATGGTGGACTTTTCTATATTTCTTTGTATTTTTTTTGTCACATGCTGATGAGTAAGGGTAGAAAGGATCAGGGAAGGGAGCATATGTGGTTGGTTTTGTCAAAGGAAAGACATTTGAACTGAAACTACAAAAAGCTGGGTTACCTCAGCATCTCCCCCCCCCCCTCCCCATTTCATCTCAACCTGGCGAGTGAGGTGAATGCCGGGGCAACCGCAGAATCAGCTGTCTGGTCCTAGGATTAAGCATGGTTTTTAGAATAGCACTGGGTATTACTATTCCTGTGTCCCCATCCTTTTTGGTATTTAATACGTGGAAGTATCTTGACTCGCGTGCAGACATTTGCCGAAGATGCGCTATGCTACAAAAAATGTGCGCTGTGTCATAATGCATAATCTTGCATGTCTTTGATAGCTTCAAAATGAGTGAATTCCTAGTTACAAGCATCTATGATTGTATTCTCATAATGACTGCGTTTGAATTCTTATGATGAAAGGAATACAGACTGGATATGTTCTCTCTTTCAAATTATTAGATTTAGAATTTGTAAAACGTTAATGAGCGCCCTATTGACTTATCCCAGTGCGCGTACTCTTCAACCCTTTAACATGGCATTTTCATTGATTTCTTAAGTTTAAACTGCCCAAGTGTGGTAGGGATGTCCATTGATTTTCTTTTATATATTCACACTTTGAAAAAACATTATGGTGTCTGAAAGGGATTCAGTAATTATGGCCATCAATTAGGCCCATAGAGAAAGACCTTGTGTATCTCCCCCATTAATAGCAGCTTGATCCGTACTAGATGTCAATTTATCCTCCACAAGGGATGGTTGCCCAGGGGCTGTCCGTCCAAGGTATGGGGCAGGGGGAGGTACACATGACCTCTCCTGGGGCAGGTAGTGCAGTATGGCTTGTGCACTCTATAGTGTCTATTAATATGTCCTTCTCATCAGCCAGTATGCTAGCATTCAGGAAAGGCAATCAGACTTAATCATGTTCTTTAAAGTAGATGGCCTTAAAAGAGGCACATGAGGCCTGGACTGATATTTCCTGACCTCCTGATCTTGTAGCAGTAAACAGTGGTAAAGGCCATGCCATCAGCCATTTTCAAATATATCTCAGCCTGGGGTTCATCACTCAAGAATATGGCAGGATCAATTAAAGAGATGAAAGAATAATGAAATATTGTCACCAGTTTGTCAGGTTTCCAGGACTTGATGCTGATTTTTTTTTTCTCTGGTGGCCAATTTGGAGCACTAAAATCATTAAATTTGAAATGTTGGTGGCCTGTAAAAGAAATGCAGTTGGGTTAGATTGAAGGAAACATAGCAATCTATTTTGAATCCTAGTTACCTGGTCATGCCACCAAAAGTAATGCTTTTTAAATGTTTACTGGCCCTACATCAATTCTAAGTGGCCTTGGGCCACTGCCAATGTTGAGCCCTGGTTATCTGTAAGCCAAAAATTTTAATGATTCCAGTTTAAGCTATTCCTCCCACCTCCCGCCTTGAGAAGCTCAAGGCTTCTCCATTATATGGAATGCAGTGCTAATTAGTTATTGATATGTTTGGCAAGCAAGCATAAAGGCACATTTTCTGGTATCAGGGACAACTCAAGTTGTGAAGGTATGCATGAAATTGTGATATGTTTGATAACTTGTGTATTTTCATAGACTACACAAGAATCTCCTGTACCATACCTTACATTTAATGTTCAGCTTATTTAGTGGAAACATTCTGAAAGTAGTGAGAACTTTATGGTATGTAAAAAGTTACTAATAAGACATTTTCGTATCTAAGGATACCAAACTCTTAAATTTCATCCAGCAGAAAATTAACCATTGAAATGCCCAACAAGGCAGTACATATGACAGGGTACAATGAACAAAGGAAAGGTTGTCATCTTCTGTGAGTGATTATGAGGTCTTAAAGGGAAGGCGAACCCAAAGAGGAGTATGGATTGAGTGAAAGCACCAACATTAGTAGAACACATCAGTGAAAGTTTGAGGAAAATCGAACTATCAATGCAAAAGTTATGAATTTTTAAAGTTTTGGTGTTGGAACCACTGGATGAGGAGACTACTAGAGGTTATGACATATGAGTGGACGACAATACAAAGAAAATATAAAGGAAATTCAACAAAAATTCACTTATCTAGCATTATGAAAGAGCACTTGACTAACCGCTTTCAGAAAGCAGGGGGAATAATTGCTACCCTCAACATATGTCAGTATCAAGTTGATGGAATTTGTAATTTTCATGAAAAATAATTTTTTGTGGAATTTTCTTTATATTTTCTTTATATTGTTGTCCACTCATACCTCATAAACTCTAGTAGTCTCCTCATCCAGCGGTTCCAACACCAAAACTGTAGAAATTAATAACTTTTGCATCGATTGTCCGATTTTCAGCAAACTTTCACTGATGTGTTCTACTAATGTTGTTGCTTTCACTCAATCCACATTGCTCTTTGGGTTTGCCTTCCCTTTAACTTTTGATAAATACGTACTTGAATTCAAATAACCGAGGTCAGTCAAGTGAAGTTGATGGGTGAGCTCGTGTGTGACAGTGGGCAAAAATAACCACTAAATGCACAGGCTAATCCCTCTTGGCTGAAGTAGATAGGATTATGTGGCAATTGGATATGTCTCTGACATCACTAGGGATCAAATGGAGTGGGGGGGGGGGGGATGGGGAAACGAGGGAGATAGAATGGGCCATGTGAGAACACAGACCCTCCTTCAGTAGCCACTGCCCACTTACCCCACCCAACACTACCCCTCCCTCCCTCCCCTCACTCAGATTGATTACCAATCAACTTTTATTCAAAATCAAAATGTGAAGAAAGACATGCTTGGGGTATGTGAAGTTGAAGATTAGGTTGGATTAGCCAAAACAAATATCTGTGCCCCCTCCCCCCCCCCCCCCCCCCTGCTGCCGTGTCATCAAGAGGTAATCACAGCTTGGATAGGATTTAGGGCAATACCCAAGCTTAAATCAAAAATGGAATGGATATTTGACGTAGATACGGTGTCATCGATGACAAAAGGTTTCAGATGAGTTTTTTTGTTTGAAAAAAAGAGAGATGGGTTGCAGCAGAGGGACGTGAACATCAGTTTCACAACTGCCTTTTGTCTCCAATGTAATCGGTCCCAAGGCAACAGAGTCACTCGATCATTGGGGATACCAACAAGCATAACCATGACGATGGAATGACCATAGATGCCATGTCCAGAATATCACACATGTAGCCTAGAGGGTTTTTAGGCTCATCGACTGAAAAATTGAATTATGTCCCAGCTCCCCAGAATTTATTAACATGAGAAAAATGTTATGAAGATATTATTTTGATAAATGCAAACAGAGGGAAACTGACCAGAAATATAAATTTCTAAGTGAAATTTGTTTATATAAGATCTATGGCAATCCAGTGAGATTGAGGAACAGCATAAATGCACACTTGGTACTCCAACCCTATTCACATAATGTGTCGTGCCACATTCTGAAGTTCTAGCACAGCGAGCTTAGGATTGTTATTACTTGAGCACTTTGAATCCCCATCTGATATGGAAGCAGCGCTGGTGTGTGCAAATGATGGCGATGCACATATATTTTGATATATATGATACATATTCATATTTATCATAGGGGATCCATTTATCATAGGGGGTCCATTTTTCTTTATAAACTCAATAAGTAAGTTGTTGTGTTTTTCATCCTGGTTGCAAACTGATACATTTAGTCTCATTCCTTATTTTCTTATTTTCATGAACAGTTCTGTTCTGTTTGATGTACGACCTATTGTGTTATGTTAATGTTATTTGTCGTGATTGTTACCTTGCATGTATGTGTTTACAGGCCCCCTGGAAAACAGTACTTGATTACTGACGGGGCCACCCTGTATAAATAGAACGAAATAATGATAATAATAACAATAATAATAATAATAATAATGTCCATAATACAGTAAGGCCATGCTAGAATCCGTGATGAAACCAGGGAGAAGTTTCTTGTTGTAAGTCCCCATGGAACCTCTCCTATCTGTCCTCATAATGCTATCAAAAGTACCAAGTGGCTTATACTATGATCTTTTGTGGGTAAATTGCCCATTAATGATGATTGCACCCATAATTTCTGCCAGAAATTGGCATGCAACTAGTCCAGATGACTATGATAGTGATGTTTGTGTTCAGCGACAGCTTTTTACCCATTACCTACAGCAACCTGGTGGCCAGTGTATTAAGTCTATGTTAATTTCTGAATTCAGCATGGCACGGGTTAATTTTTTTTTCTACTGCCACTACCACATCCATCATCATCACTATCATTCATATCATAATCTTTTTTACAATCTTCTTACACAGTTTGCAAACTATTTCTTCTCCACACACGATCAGCATTCTTTATACATGATGATCAGTTATGCCAAATGTATTTACATCATCAACTCCCCTCAGTGTAAATTAGGGGCGTAATTCCCCCTGCCCTCGTCTGGACACCTGCCCTTTTGGTGGATGACCTCAGGAAATATGGGTGCTAGGCTTTAGTCAGTGCTGCCTAATCATCATCCATTGTCTGTGCTAATTAGTGAAAGGTCTCGCCAGTTTAACAAGATATGTCCAGTCGGTTTCTTATTATAGTATTGTCTATTTCTTGAAGTCTCTTATGCAAAGATTGACAAAATAAGTGAATCTCATAAACACACTCAAACTCACACAACATGACTTTGAACCAGACAGATTTTGACATTTAGTATTTTCATTCCCTTCAAAACATTTAGTACACAGAGTTTGCACAAGAGTAGAATAAAGTTATTTCAGTATTGTCTAGAAACACAAATATTGATAACAGATTTTTTTTTTTTTATCAATTCAGAAATTATATTGTTGGTGGGTAATGAGCTGTTAGGTAATTCTTAAATCATCAGCCTTTAGAATTGGAAAATTCTAAATGGTCTTGCAATACAAAATTTGTGTATGAAATTTGTAATATATACATGTAGCTCAATCAGCTGAAATTATACTGCAGTATGGATGTGTATACTGCACCATATGAAGGGAATCTGATAAAGATCCTTGCGTTCCATAATTTTTCAGAGTAGCTCAAATTATCTCTCCAAACATAGAGCAAATTAGAGCAATAGTCATTGTTGTGGTGTCTATCAGCTGTCTGAGCAAGGGTACAGAGCTATACATGGTTGTTTTGTGGTGTAAAAAATAGCCGACTGTGATCTTAAAATAGCCTCACTCACAAGACACACAAACAGTGCCATTGGATAGGTTTGACCTCCCCAAAGAACGAGGAGTGATGCCGTAATGCTCAACAGAGTAACCAGACTTACCATAGCAACACCATTACAAATAGCATCAAAGATGGTTGAAAATATGAAATTTTGATAGTTACACAATGAGATTTTGTTTAAAAGGTAGTGGTTATGCAAACAAGGGATTATTGTAATGTCTGTGTAATAAAGCTTTCTGTATTCATCAATTATGGGATACGACTCTGTGCTGATTTTGCTTTTTTGATATGGGAGAAATGATTTTAACATTGATATGTATGTGTGCTGATTTCAATTTCCTGGATGTATGTTATAGAGGGGGAGGAGACATTTATTAATGCTGTGCAGAGAATTCTATGGCAGACCTCATCTGCATATGTTGATTGCTCTGTTTGCCCAGGTCTTCCATCTAGCTGACTTAATTGACAAAAGTGGTTAGCATTGCCCGGGTAAGATCAATAAATGACCATCATATTTTTGTAGGTTCAGCTGTATGTGGCAAGCATGGGTGTTATGCAGTAGCAGCTATAATGGATGCCATGGAGGTTAGGGATAACAGTGAAATGTAAGTGTGAGAGAACTCATTCAACCCAACAAGGGTCATTCTTTGGATTACAGGCAACATGGTGCGTAGGAAGTAGCCACAGTGCAGTGTTTTGTGTATCACCTAGGAACAAAGTCGTTATGATTCACAGAACCACTGGGTAGGGGGAAGTCGCCAATTACCCAAGATGCTCTGCTGCGCGTGTTCCAGCAGGAAGGGGTAAGATGCCAGGGTCTGCAACGTGTGCGTGCGGGGTGCATTTCGTTTCTGCCCAGCCGAGGTCTCAACCGACTCAGACTGCGCGTGCCGTGCAGCCGTTTGGGGCAACACACACACACGCAAGAAGAAGCTTAGGATTCCAAGGAACTGTGGATTCTGCTCTCCCGACTTTGTCACGTGGAAGAACCTGTAGCCAAGGGTCGATCACATGGTGATTTAGGAGGTGTCGGCTAGTTTGAAAACTAATCAGTACAGGCCGATCTGCAGTTTTCAAGAGCCAAGAGGGATCAACTGATTTCACTCTTTGCATACTTCTCATTTGCAATGCTTGAGCCTTCACATTTATGCTGGGCCTTTGAAATCTACTTGGAGTGTCTCTGAAAAAAATTATTCAGCTGTCTCATTGCTGAAGACCATTTTTCACCTTCTGTTGTGTTCCGATCATCATTTGTCGCCCTCAGTTCACAAAGCACCTGTCAGCGTAAGCCCCCCTTTTTCAACACCAAACTCTCAGTGCAGTGACCGTCTCTCCAAAACCAGCTCAACGGAAGTTTGGACCTTTTTCTTCTCATTAAAACAACTGCACTAAGACCAGTCGCTACCCACTGATGATGAGGGACTGGAAGTATTTGCTTCACGGTTCCGAGGAAGCCATAAAACACAGCCCACATTTTTCATAGGAAGGGGGAGAGTCAATATCGTGACTTGCTGTATCTGTTCATGAGTGCCTGCAGTTGAAAACATAAATGCACCTTAGCTTGTGATGCTTTAGGAAGCACTGCGGTTTCTCTCCAGACTTAAATATCCAAATCATCACACGGTCACATGTCAAAGTCACATGACTGTCATCAATAAGTCAGGAGCTGTACTTTGTGAGCTTCTTGCTGTCCGTGACACTGGAGGAGCAGAATCGTGAGCTCCACAACTGGGAGGAGAGATCTGTTTTAATCGGCCGTGCTTTTGCTCATCACAGCACATCTGCACGAACAACAGCTGATGAACAGTGAGCTGAGAGAACTTTTACACACTAACGTGGGTAACAGGCAAATTAGTGGAGCATTTACTGCGTGTCACTTTGTAATGCTGTGAATCAATTAGGTGCAGTTGTCTATAGACTGTGATTTGCCAAGGAGGGATACCATTATTGTAATCAGGAGATGTATTAAGTGCCATGTTTATCACATACATCATCAGCATTCAAAGAAGGTGAAGTCAAGAAAAGCGTGCAATGTATACAAAACTGTCTTCCCTACTGTGCCTTGTGGAAGAGAACCAAGTTGGATGACTCTGCAGCGTTGTTTTCCTCATATTTTTCATCTCTCTATGCGAAGTACTTTCATGTTGATGTGCCTTACTGAGGATTACTTATTTGGAATAATTCCATGATTTCCTGCCAACTTGTGATTTTTTTTTAGCATCATTTTGGATAAGCCGGGCTTCCTATTGCTAATCTAAAAGAAAAGAAAGAAAGAAAGAAGACTAGAGAGCAGTTGCCACAAGAGCTGTATGCTCAACGATATTGGGACTTTGTGTTTTGTTTTTGGCCTCTGTCTCTGTGTGCTTGTCGCATTTCTTGAACGTGTCGTCTGCGAGGCCTACAAAACGTTTCAGTCCAACATCGGTCTGAATCCAGGGAGCGTAGTACTGCCGCAGCCAGAGCAAACGACGATGAATAAGATGACATCACTGGAAATCTCGCGGGCCAACAGCCTGCTCCACCGGCAGTCATGCATGCCGGCGCAGAAGATGAAAAATGGGCGTCCTTGCAGCTTCCCAACGACGCGGACAGAATTGTACTCCATCTATCGCTTCCAGACGGAGCGACAGAAGGAGGAACAGAGGATCCTGGATGAAATCTTCTCCTGCCTCCTCAAGGGCATCGTAGATGGTTGCTATGACGAGGTGGCGTATCAACTCCAGATTGGTTGTCCATCCCAGACAGTTATATCTCTTTGGCAAAAACATACTGACAAACACACACACACACAAAATAGCATACAAGAGTCAAATTCAACAAGGGGGACTCAGAATCACATGCATGGAACTTCAAAAATTGTGATTGTAATTCATGAGGTTTCATCATATTTAAGTATGGTTAATTACTAATATATTCGAATTTATGGCTATTTTACCTGATGGCCTAGTGACCAGTCACTTGCTTCACCACCATCAGATGAATACGATGCACTTGATATCTAGTTTACATGTACCAGACTCTCTGATTTATCGTTAGCAACAACTTTTGTTATAACTGTATGGGTATAAAATATTCATGAACTTGTCTACTGCACAGAACCTGACCAGAAATGACATATAACTAGCAATATACTGTAAAAGTGGAAATTTTCGCGGTGTTGAAATTTTCGCGCATTTCGCGCAACCAGAAGCTAGTGCAAAAATAAAAGCACGCAAATATTTTTGCGTGCCATACATTCCAGTAGTTGACGTCTTGATTCCGCGGAATTAAAAACACGTGAAACTCTTCTTACCCGGCCAAGCGCGAAAAATTAGTCGCGCGAAAATATCCACTTTTACAGTACCGAATGCAGCATTCTTCATTAATTTTTGCATTTAGTAGGCATTTTAAGAGCATGACTCTATAGCATCATCTATACAGAAATTTTGTCACATTTAATATACCATCGTAGCTGTTGACAGCTTCTTTACAGTAAGTTGGGGGGGGGGGGGAGGGGGGAGAGGGGGGAATTCTGATAGAATTGACTTGCCACTAACTGTATCATACAACATCTGAGATTTGGGAAAACTTGCAAAGAACCCAAGACAGCTTTTCCTGGGTTCATGTAAATTGGAGCAGGATTTAGAGATAAAGAATCTATCCACGAACATCGGCTACTTGCATTCAATTGCAGCATTCTTTGCATCGGACAAAGTGAACAATGACATGACCTTTATTCTTCAATGAGAGAAGTCTTCTGATCCAGGAGACATAGGGAAAGAACAACAACAACAGGAAAGCTTTTTGATAGAATCTTGCCTAGCAACCGATCCCTTGTGTTTAGAGGAGAGTGTCGTCTGCTGGCAACCGTAGGCATTTGTGATAGCTATCAGCAGCCCACAGAGCATGCCATTTCCATGGGAATAGGGTGCCATAAGAAATGCAGTGTTGTGCAGTGTTCATGTGCGTCGATAGATTTGATCGAACAAGATCAGTTTTGAAAGCCCGCATGTATACAATTTTGATAATGCCATTTGAAGCACATCACAAACGTTTGCATCAAAATTTGTTGATATTGGCTGATGGAACAAATGTCTGTGTATTTGTAATAAGACAGGATAGAGTAGAAATATGAACAAAGTGAAAAACAGCTACTTTTCATGACCCTGCATGCAACCGAACACTATCACCAGGTATCATTATCTAGACTGGATGTATTTCTTATGTACATTTTTTATTTGAGTAAGATGTGCTTTGATGCAAAATGTGCAAAACCTCAAATGGTTGGAGGCAATATTCTCCTTGTGTAGTTTACATCAAAATGCAAGGTATAGTTGACCATGTGTCTAGGGAATGTTGCTATTCATGTCTTTGTGTACAGCGAAAGCAACTGCCAACCCCTGCAGAAACCTTATGTGTTCTACCATTAGGATCTTCCATAAGGCAAAGCTGCTGCAAGTCTACCACAGGCGAATAGCGTGAACGGTTCCTAATGCCTACTAGTGCAGTAAAGGCTTTTTTTTTTTTTTTTTATTCCACCATTACCTATTAAGATTAATTAGAACATGTGTGTTAACAGCACTGCCAGTAACCTAATTTCCAGTTGCTGGGATACGCCAGGGGTATACCTTAAATAGTATATGAGTTGAATGCTGAGGAAACATTCACCTTTATTAAGGAAAACAAAAATGACCAGGCTATTCTCATGAGTGTACCTCTTACATGTACATGTCCAAGTTGTATTTTTGTTTGATATCATTAGTTATCAGGCATCGTAATGAACAGTCCCTTTTCTGAAAAAAAAGTGTCTAACCTGTGAATTCTTCAGTCATCTACCTTCTTCACTACTACACGTACAAACTAGGAGAGTGTACTTCCATGGTAACAAGGTAACAGTACTTTTAAATGAGCAAAAGTGGGGATGTTAGCAGTGATGAAAACAAAACCTATACATAGTCTTGCTCGTGAGGCATTGGTTTACTTCTGGGTTATTATTATGTTGCCCATAATACAGATTAGCCGGATGTGGATGAACATTTACGTATGACATACATTTCATCAGCTACCAACAAGATGTTAAAGATTTATAAATCAGATTGCCATTCATTTTCTTCAGGGCTTCATTTATGAATATCTCCTGTGATTTCTCATTTTCCCTCTTTCCCTGCAGAATGGACTGAATGCCCTTCACCTTAGTTCCAAGGAGGGTCATCTTAACATCGTCACAGAACTCCTGAAGAGGGGGGCAGACGTTGATGCTGCGACAAAGGTGAGTTTCATCTCATTTCCAGCCCCCTCCCCCCTTTGCCGCTTTCTTTTTACCGTTTTTGGTACTATATACAGTAGAGGAAAGAAGCCCATCATATGAAGGTTTTAGAGGCATTTTGGTTGTATGTTAATATCAACTGATTACAAGATGAGCCAAGTCTTGAATTGATTATAATTTGATTGGCATTTTTCCTTTAAGAAAAAATGCTTGTATTGCTAAAAGTATGCTTGTATTGCTAAAAGTATCATTGATATTTTTGTCACTTGTGCTCTTTAGTCATAGTGAATAAATTCATTGCTTGATATGAGAAGTTAACCACAATTATAAAATCCACCCCAAATATGTTAGCAACCATAATAGCTGATACTTTTTGGAAAAATGAAAATTGGCAGGTTGCTTCATATATAGTACGATAGGCCCCAACAATAGCAAATATGATATTCTGGTTCCAAGTTGCTCCTGTAACTGACATAAGAGATTTATTTGAAGAGCAGTGTACACTGCTGAAGCTCGTGACGTCAACCCTCGAATAGTCTGAACTCTGTCTGACCTCATCGAAGAAAATCAACATGTGATAGGCAGTCACATTTGATGCGCACCCTAAAGGGTATTTCCTCTTCAAAGTTCCATCAGTGAAATCTCTCTCTAGCTACCGTATCGCCCCGTCCCCCTAATTTGTTGCTCTTCGGGAGCTGTGTGCATCGCGAGAAAGACTTGTGGTTATAATGATACTGCTAGGCATCCCATAATGCAGAGCATATTTCAGGAAGTAACAAAAAGGAGAAAAGCAACGGCAAGGAAAAACAGTGGGAATGCATATATGCATCATGCATATACTGTATATCCCCACCCATAAATGATATGTTTTAATTTAAGACTACGTGCTAGCACTCTGAACACTGCAATGCAGAGGAAATATGCTGCCTTGAGAGGAGCTTAAAGCTAGCATCAGTTTATGATAACTTCTATTATTTTTCGAAGTATTCTCATTAGTTTTGCACATGCGTGAAATATCAACATGAGATGTTTAATTAAGATATTTAGTTGTAGAGTTACTCAATTTCAAAGGAATTTTTAGTAGACGTCATTGGATAAATGATGTTGCAAAAAAAAAAAATGTAAAGGTTTAAAACAGTCACTTAATAGGCTGTATGAAATAATGCTTGATTGCAGCAAGCAGTATTTCCAAGCTCAGTCCCACATGTGCATGTCCTGTGTGAGCACCATAATTTCTGGCTCAGAAATATCAGGGTCATGGCAATATCAGAAGTCATTGTCCCTTGGGGAGAGAAAGTGATGAGGACACCAGGTCAGTACACTAAAACTCAAGTGCACAAGACTTTTGTTCATCCAGGATGTGGGGGACTTGGAGGCTTTCTGAAATTACCAGCACAAACTGAAACACTTCTGAGACTTTCATTGACACACCTCCATGTGATCCCAGCTTGATCTAAAAGGGAACTGTACTGACCTGGGATCTCCACTCAGGGGAAAGTCTCTCATTGAGGAAATAAGAAGTTATTAAAAAACAAACTAACAAACAAAACCTCCTACGCCAGTGCTGAGCTCTGTGCAAAGACCTGCAATAAAACAGCAATGACAACAAAGTTTCATCTTATTTGCATGCATTCCTGAAAAAACGCTGCAATAACTTACAAATATATTTCCCATGGGTCTTTGACGATTATAAGGTGCGAGACTCATAGTACACAGGAGGTTGTAATCCCATCTGACTTGTTTCAAGTAGTGTCAAGAGTCACCACTAACCAGTGAACAAAGGATTGTGATTGGTCACTGTCTAGCCTCTGTTGTGCCAGATTATTTGCATTCCAAGGAAATGAATCTGTGTTTAATGTCATGTACTATTAGTGAGCATAGTAGGACATATGAAAGAAAAACACTGCCTTGTCTTCTTTTTACTTGTTCATTAAAACTTATCAGCTGTAGATGTGACATTTCAATTTCTTTTTACTTTATTTTACATGAGTCAAGAGATCAAAACTGACATTACATCACAAATAATGAGCATAACCATTCTGTGGACATACATTGTCAATAATCATTGTCAATATTGTGTGTGTGTGTGGTTTGTTTTTGTCATCATCTCTGTTCTCTTGAACAGAATAAGGATGTCACAGTTGAGATTCCTACACTCCCTGGAAGGGAACGCAAACTGAACGTAACTAACATATTTAAAAGTTTGAAAACTCTGCCACCATTTCACTGCCAATCTGCAATTCATACTTCACCTTTCACATTAAATAACAAAGAAAGAGTGTTTCATTACTCATGTAGTCAGGTTTGTTTCGCTTGTTGAAGCAGTAACTCCACCATACTCATTTCTCCCATCAGACTGTTAAATGACATTTTCACATGCGAAACCTTGACCTTTCAAGGCCACGTTTCTGAGCCTCATTTTCGAAACAAATCACGCTCACATTGTCTATTGGTTTGGCAAATTTAATTATCTTTGCACCTGCATGTGTTCGGACATGACAGGATTGCATTACTATGCTGAAGTCTACTATCCTCTAATAAACTGTATGATATTTAATCATTTTTTAAAGACATGCTGAAGTCTACTATCCTCTAATAAATTGTATGATATTTAATCATTCTTTAAAGACATGCTGAAGTCTACTATCCTCTAAAAAACTGTATGATATTTAATCATTAAAAAAAAGAAGATCCCTTAATGATAAGGTGATCTAAAATTAAAGGTAAAAAACCAGGGATTTTACAATATAGAGCAACATTCAAGATATCCATAGTTCCGTGTGTTTCTCATAAAATGTATTTCAATATCATATAAATGTTTGTCACATACCAATTCTTGCAGAAAATTCACTCAGAATGAATATAAAGCAATTCAAACTCTCTTGCATTGTGTGAACCTTCAGTGATATGTATGCTTTCAAGTATATCTTATATTTCATTTGCTCAAATGCTTTATCTGATACCTCAAAACATAGTAGCTTTGTTAGGTAAATCTTAGTATCTCTCTTGATGATATGAGGCTGCGTCAAAATCCCATTCACACATAAATAATATCCAACTCATTTCATCTAGTAAAGTTTTCACTCCAATTCGAAATTCTCAACATGCCCAACATTCACCGATGAGGGGAGAATGTTTGGAAAAAAAACCTCATTACACACTATATGCTACAAACTGTCCATCCCTGCAGTAGAAACTGATGCTGAGATTATGTGATAGGCACCTGTCAAAAACCCACCAATAAAGAGAGACATTTTGAGTGAAAGTTGTGAAAAAAAGAAGATCAAAAGATTACCAGTCTACAGTTTTGTATATCAAAAGTACACACTGATAATTTGTTTGAAAGAAAAAGTATACTTGTGTCACAGTCATGTAGCTGACAAAGTCTAAGAATTGTGGTAAAATCAGACAATTTAGAGAGTGTTTAAATGCTTGCCATTTCATGTCATTCTCCCACTGGGTGTCCAGAATACCTTTGCTCCTTTGACTGCTTGGATTTGAATTACTTGTTTTTAATTAGCATAGATTCTTTAAAAAAAAAAAGAACAGAACATAATGTCATAAATTACTTGTTTTTATTCAGCATAAACTCTCTGAAAAAAAGAACAGAATATAATGTCATTCTTCACAAACACTCTGCCTTTCTTTCTTCATACAATGTGCTCATATAAGTATTTTTGTGACAGGGAAGTGTTATTCATTCATCTTTTAATTACTATGAATACTATGCAAAGTTAGATATGTAAATTTTATACTTTTTTTTTTCTAACAAAGTCCATTTATTTTAGTTATCATTAATTGCAACCAAGAGTGTCATACATTGTAAAGCTTATTGAGCTGTCAGTGAAAAAAAGTTGGGAAAGTTAATTAAATTTTCTGACTTAAGTATGTAGGATTACTAATGTGTTAACAAAATACCATTATCATATCTCCGTTCATGTCAAGGCACATCAATAATGTTCGCCAGTGTATGTTTTGCAGCCCATAAAGATCAGATAAAGTTTGATAACTTTACTACTTCTTAGCAAAAAGAAAATATATATATATCTGTATGTGCTTCTGTTTTGTCTGTCTCATCACAGACTAAAGCTCCTTTAGACCTTCACACAGGTCATACCTTCCTGCAATTTTAAATCTTGAATCAAGGGCAGGCTACCGGTACCCCAAAGATTTTCTACAATTTGATATGATAGTGTGTAACGGTTGACAGTTTGATCAGTGCAGTCCAGGCAGTCATTGATCTTCATGCCATTTGCTACGAGCCTTGCATTCAGTTGGGGGTGGAGCAGAAGAGAACAGCTGATGTCCAGCAGTAAGGGCGACTGGTCATCAAATCAATCCCGTTTGACAGGGAATTTGATCTTCATGCCTTTAAGGCACAGGGCACTATATCTTAAAGGGACACTTAGGGGTGCCAAATTAATCCCCTTGACAGGGACCACATGCTCTTCATACTTTTGGGGCAGAGGATGTTGTACCTCTAAGGGACAGGTAGGAGCATCATAGTCTTATGATAGAAGAATATTGAAAACCATTTATAATAGATGTATTGAAAAGTTTTGCTTTTGCTTTCATCTTCACTTGAATTACATAAATACATGTTATAAATGATTTCTTATCAATTGTCATGACTGCTATTTGATGATTTGTTTCATTGGTACAGGAATCATATATCAAAATACTTTTGTTTGCTGGAGGAAAAAACAAGTTTAACAGATGCGCAAGCATATACACACATACCTTTCTTCATTTGATATCCACTAAATGATAAAGTGGGTGTTTGTACCCTCACACTGCAAAGAATGATGTAGTAGGTGCACGTAGGTGACATTATCAGTGAAGTTGCAATAGAGCAAGGGTTGTGGCCAGTTTATGTCAAGTTGATTTTTCTCATAAATCCATCGTTTGTCTATTTTGTCATACTATGTAATTTGCTTCTTTCTCGAACTTTTTTTCCTGTAATCAAACTTGCCATTTTCCTCAAGCCAAAATTTCACATCAGCAAAATTTGATTAAAACTTCAAGCTGTATTTGCAATGCTTTCTTCCAACTTTTGCACCAAAAGAATTCAATTAAGCTAGCCTAAGTTTAAGTAGTGATTACCGCCTGAATTTTTCTTTTTGATGACTTTGTGGATGATTTGTTGCAGATATGTTAGACAAGGTAAGGAAAGTAGTAAAAATCAATTTTTGAAGCTATCTATTGCTTAAATCCTTTTAATCTAATACCGGAAGATTGAAAACATATCTTGCTACAAGAATCCTAGTTACCTTGTGATTTTGGTATGGTAAGTTACTGAGCTTATTTTCTCTGTTGTGTTTTTTTTTCCCCTTCCATTTCTTGTAATCGCCCAACAGAAAGGCAACACCGCCCTCCATATTGCATCGCTGGCCGGCCAAGAGGACATCGTTAGCGTGCTTGTCCAGTTCAATGCCAACGTCAATGTCCAGTCGCAGGTAAAATGCCTGGTGAGAGAAGTGCAGGGCTAATGACGTTGACCTCTTCTCAAGAAAAAAGTCACCTATGTGTGTATTAGCAGCATGAGCAAAGACAGCATCACTTCACCTCTGTAACTTCCTTCTAGGAAGGATTAGAAATTTTTGTCAGACATGAAGAAATTTTGATTTCAGTTGGGGGAGAAAAGAAAATTGCCCATATTATACAATGAAGTATATGTGTGTTGCTTGATTGTTTTCCCCTGATACCTTCCCCTTTCCCCTCCCCACCTAAAAAAAAAAGAAGAAGAATTGTAGAATAAACATGACATTTCTTACCTAAGATAGTTTTCAGTAAATACCAGAAGAAGAGAATGGTACACATTATAACTTGTTGATTGGTGAAGTGAAAAGATATCTGCAAATTGGCAACACGACTCTTTATCTAAATTGTGCACCAAATGCCTTATAGTTATGTATTAGTTTGGTGGCAAAGTGTTCAGCTTGTCCTGTTGTTCTATGGTTCTTTAGAGTAGTAGTGTAGTTCCAGCATACCCATGCTACCTATATACAACACTGCTTTCCCTTCACAGGACACGCCCAAAAAGAGATGTTGCCAATTTGCATGCAAACGCTGCTTTATTTTCTTGAGTGTTCAAGTCACGCCAACATGCACTTCTGTCATCATTATTGTACAGATGCCTGTGTACCAGGACTGTTTATTGTGTAAATGTATCAATATGGCTTAACTATCAGCAGAAGATATTAAAGTTGTGATATTGACCTTTTTTGTTAACAGTAGCAAAAGTGCTTATATGAACATGCAATGTCTAAAGGTGTATGCTACCAAAGGAATCTTTTGTCATAACTCACCCATAAGTCATGAAGTCCTAAAAGGAAATTTGCCACAGAAATTATCAAATTGTCATCATTACATTGGCACCTGTGAATTTCATGGCATATCTTAAATAAGAGACAGATTAGATATAACTGGTCAAGTTCATTAAATTTGCAACACAGTCAAAAAGAAATTAACAAAAATTTATCACTTTGAGAGAGAGAGAAACAGAAAAATTTGTCCACTCAAATGTGTTGCAAATTCAGGAATCAATTATAGATTTAGTGATTAAGAGACTTTTTGTAACTTTGCAATTATATACAAACAACCAAGGGATCAAATGGAAGATGAAATTGTGTCAAATGCTAAGAAACTATAGATAAAATTATGACAGAAAGATAAACTAAAAATACAGAGATATGATTGATGGGACGTGACAAATTAAAATAATCAAGTCATGTAGCTTGACTTATGCATTCTCATTTTCATAACAATTTCTACAACAGGAATTATTCCATGTTTACATTACAGACCCATTTAATCAGTATCAACCTGTTGCCCCCAATATATGATTATTCCCCTATATAGAGTTAATGCATGGTTGACCCGCTACCATATAGCAGTGGGTTTAATCTTTGTGTAAACCTTCGTACAGTGCTCTGCGAGCCATTGTATAATTCCAGTATCAAAGCCACACTCCCTTCATTTTTACAGGTAATATTCCCGTAGATTACACAGAGATGCCAACCTTTGACTTCTTTTTTTTCTTCAGTATTTTGACTTTTTTTCCCCAATCGTACCTCAATATTTTTTTTTGGACAAATAATGCTTTTTTTTTCATTAAAAAACATGCTTTTTCAGCTCTCAGAATACTACCGTGCTGTTTACAATGTAACTATCTATGTGGTAGTAAAAATGGCATCACTCTCATTTGTATGATCACAGATGTATCTGCGTTGCTACTCTTTGTTGGTTTAGGGATGCACAGTCACGCATCTGCTATTCTCAGTTCTGTTTCGACATACGGGCAAGTGAGCCCCACTGCTTCTGTGCTTTATTGTATTTAAATCACCTGCCACATGATTGATGCATTCGTGGTAAATGTTTCACATCGTGGAAAGGAAAAGACATTCACTGAAAGAAGTTATCATTCATTTCCTTGGATGGTAACCAAGTCATTAAAGAATGTTCTTTTTTTTAATGAGAAAGCAGCATTTGAGAGTGTAGTAATTGCTTCAGATACAGTGGTTCATTATGAAATGACGTGTAATCTTGCATATTTGGCTGTTCATGACTGAAATGTACATGCTCATGTGTGACCATATTTTGCCTTCTTACATCACCCACCCATAGAATGGATTCACACCCCTCTACATGGCTGCTCAGGAGAACCATGTCAAAGTTGTCAAATTCTTGTTGGCCAATGGAGCCAATCAAAACCTTGCTACTGAGGTAAGTGGCCAATCACAGCCCAACAATGAATGCCTTGCATCATTCAAACAAATTCGAAACTTTGCAGGATGACTTTTGTTTGTTTGTTTTTAACTTTGGCCATTATACCAATGCTCCCTGTAACACTAAGTTGAGGAAATTCAATATCCTGAAAATACTGTAAGCCATTTTTTTTTTCTTTTTTAGCTGGCGGAGTTATCCTATTTGTCTGATCTGATACCAAACTAAATGTACGGAGTACTCATTATTTTGATACATACCAGGATAGATTGTAATTATGTTTGAGTTAGGGAAAATAGTCAAGGAACTGGGAATGACTACTGCTGTTCTATCAAAAAAAAAAAAAAAAAAGTTTTTGATATTGAAAACTCATGTTACATTGTTTCCTTTTTGCGGTTCTAGACTATTTCGGTGTGGTACAGGGAGCATTGATGCGCTAATCACAATTTCATTTTGTTTGTCTAACTTTGCTGCAAAAAAAGAAAAAGAAAATTGCCATGCACCAAATATTCATGCAAGTTTTTAATCTGATAATGTCACATTATATGCTCCTTGTCATCATTTCTAATTCATTAATCCATTCCTCAGTAACATTGAGAACTGAATAGCAGCTACCATGCTTCTGTGCCAATTGTCAGTTGATTTTGGATGTCAGTGGATGAAAGAACAACGTTTGTGGCTAACAGTCATTTTGCCATAGCAGAAAGGCTTTGGAAACAACTTGATACTACTTTGTCAGCGTGAAAATTAAACAAACAAAAAGTGTGTGAGAGTAGGTATTGAAGTTTTCTAGAAGGTTTAGTGTCGTTGTTGTTTTCAACTCATTTTTATTTCTGTAACTTAATGACATTAATATCCTGCCAGTCAAATCTAGGTTCAGCGAAGAGTCATTACTGATTTCAAAACTTGAGTAAGAGGGAGTGAGGGGTAGGGGAAGTGAGATTAGCAGCCAGTGTAGGTAATCTGAGATGTGAGATTTCTTGTTAAGGAAGACATGAATACTAATCCATGTGGCATTGTAGATTTATGTTGCATACAGTATAAATCCCATTAATGTGAAGGCTTAGTGTTTACAGATTGGTGATAGTCCTAGTTTTCAGAAGATATCCTTGTTTTAGGGTAAAAGAGCCGAGGCAGCTTCTTCTGCCTCCCCCTCCCCCTCACAATGTCAGATCTTATTTCAAATTTTGAGTGATATTCTGGCACCCCTGGGAAAAACAGATAGCCAATAATCAGAGATGAGTGAGTAATCCTTTCATTTCTTATGGCATGGTCCCATGCCCATACTTCTGTGTATGTGAATTTGATCAAATTAAAATCAAATTATGAAGCTGAATTTTTTTGTTTAAAGAATAACTGATTACTCTTCTGTGATTTATGTATTTAGAACTTTCTCAATGATATGTACATGAGATAGTAAGGAAACAGTGTGCATGGAAATTAGATCATACCATAAAACAGGCACAAGATTTCCTTGAAGAGAGGAGGCTAGATGGGATAGTGCATAGGTCATTCTTTTGCGTTCTTCTGCTATGGCAATGACTTTCAGAAATATTGCATGTAAAATTTGTTGTAAGACTTGCCTTTCCATTTGTCTGTAGGCAGTTGTCTGGTGGAACAGCCAACCACAAAAAATGGCAAAATGCACAGAATCATGGGCGACTACCCAATATATCATGTGTTTGTATGTTTGTTTGTTTTTTTAAACCAATGTTTCAGTAGCTTTGTAATAGAATGAGATGTATTTTTTGCACCAATTTGTCTAGATTGTAATGGGAATGGTATACAGAAAATATTGTATCTCAGATATCACACAATATATTCCTTATTTCATATTGAATCATTTAATCATTTAGTACCTTTTTTGTTCAGTAGTAATATCGATGTAGTTTTATTGTAAGTTCATGACCATATTAAGCCTGGGGTAAAGTAACGGATATTTTATAATTAAAATCATAATATTGGTATGTATGTAGAGTAGGGGCCCTTTTAATGTTCATTTTGAATGTGTGAATGTGAATCCTTGGTAGTATGTGTGTATTTCAAACTGTGGTCTGTGCAGTGCAGCAGAGCTCTTGTGTGTCTGTGTGTATGTGTGTGTTCTGTGAAGTGTGCTGTATGTCATAATGTCATTGTAAAAACTTCTTTCTCTATAATGAGATGATATCTCATAATAGGTATTTGCTTAATGTTTGAAAGCTTTTGTGTTCCAAATGAATAAAGATTTTGCATAGGTTCTTGATTTATTCATTTATTAATTTCTTCACAGCATTGACTCATTCTATATCTAAGAATTTCAGCTGCCATATACTTTTTCTGTGCACTTATTCTATCGTCAATGGTCTTTCAGAATGCTTGTTTACAAAGTTACAAATTAGATATGTATATTAAAGGCAAATTATATTGAGAAACACAACAGTTACTTCTTTGTTGATGTTTAATACACAATATCTATTGCTCTCATACACGCTAGAAGCATTATGTTTTACAACAGCCACACACCTAATAAGAGTACAGTTAACTTCACCTGTAGAAGTCATTAAAAAAACTGTGTTCTATGAAGTTAATTATAATTAATTCGAAATTCATCACAATACACAAGATAAAAATGCAGAGAGATAATTAATAGGACAAATCATTTGAACTTTAAGAACATATTATGTCTCTGAGAAATGAAATGAGACTTAGAGTCCAGTACCAATGTTCTTGGTGTGCTTCTAAAACCAGTAAGATCAGAGCCTGATGATGAAGAAGAGATTAGCGGTAGACTTGTTCAGGTGTTTTTGTAGCTGTTCTTGCCTCATCCAATATGTACCATTTGCTCCTGTGTTTTTCAGACAAATATATGTTTCCAAAACTGTTCAGCTCCTTGCGCTCTATCTATGGAAGAAAAAAAAAGTTCACCCCCTCTCCTCTTTTCCATAGATACCAATAACATGTGCTTTGTAAGATGTTACTGCATTATATTCAAAACAGGAAGGTCAAATTTAAAAAAAAAAAAATCTACATGGCTTTTGAAATTTGGTTTTAATTTGTTGTTTTTTTCTTCTCCAGAATATATCTTTCTTGCGCTGTGTATGCATAGTCTGTTGGCTATATCTGTCCATTGTCCTCCCTTTCAAACAAACAAAATATCTAAATTCTGCCTAACTACTCATACTTATTTATCTATCAAGTGCTTTGCTCCAGTTTTGCATGGCAGCATCTCTTAAATTCCAGTTGTAGCAGTGCTCCTTATTTCTGCAGTCTTTTCAAGCATTATTTACAAAATATGCAATCAAAACCATTCATATTTGGTGTGGGTATTTTGTTATTTTTTGTTTGGTTATCTTTCCTTCAATGGAATATTTTGCAATTGTTAACATTTTTGCTTTGTTATCATCTTTGGTAAGGGTTGTGTTAGGGTGATTGATATTCTTCCACAAAGAAATATGAAATTTACACTAATCACAGCATACATGTATCGTGAATAATCCACTTTCATCTTTTATCAAATCTTTATTTCATTATTGTGACTGGTACTGTCACTACAGCTTATGGAGAATCACAAAAGCTTATATGAACAATCACAAGCAAAGAAGAAATATGTGTTTTTTATTATTTCATTTTTTTTCTTCTTCTCTTGATATGTTTAAAGTACAAAAGAATATCAATTATTTAGTCAAAATGAAAGATAATTTCATTCATTGTGGGAGCTAATTTACATTTATTTATTTATTATTTTATTAAATTGTCTCTACCATTTACAATTAATAGATGCTGTGAAGTACACTCTTTCCTTACATTGTACTATCACATCAACTGTACTACCAAAACAGCTAGAAAATGAAATCATTGTAAGCAGTAAGACATGTTAACACCATCTTGACCTCAAAAACACAAATCCAATGTGTTTAAACCCAATTCATTTGCTGCTTTGTGAAGGAGTGTCTTCATGCTACTAATCAGCAGGAATTTTGACATATCACCAGCAAGGCCGATGGGTGAAGTTTATTAGTGTAATGTAGCTAGAAATTACGTGGGGGCCTCGTAGGTTAATAGGGTGTGGTCCTATTGGTAGGCCAAGGGCACGGAATGGGGTGTAGATTTGGTTATTAGGAGCTTGAGAAGGGGCGAAGGTCTTCAACCAAGTGTAGTGAGAACATGCAGACATGCAAAATTGTGTATGCCTCTACCTCTTTAACGAATCCCTTTCTAACACTTAGTCTGCTTTGTTCACAGATTGGCATATCCACTAGAGTAATTTTTTCCCTGATTGAGACTGATTTTTTTTTTTAAATTTATTGTTAATGAATAGAGATTACCTAATCCCCCCTAATCACTGTTCTGTCACCATGGCCTTTCTGTTGGACTGAGGCACACTGCTACACCTGAATAGGCATGCTGACAACAAGGTCAAGGTTGCAGGAATAACTGAATGCTGGTTTAAAAGGCAAGACAAAACAAAACAAACAAACAAACAAACAAAAGCACACATGGCAAGATATAGCTAGGTCCCTGGGCATGATGGGGTTGAAGGTATGATGCAGTCTATTGAACCTAGAACTTGCAGAACTGTTCTCAGTGTGTCTTAGGATTTCACAGCTTTTGATAGATTTTACTTCATAACATCCTTCTCATTATGAAGTAGACATTGCTGAAAGACAACTTGAAAAGTCAAACAAGGGAATTTAAGAGAAGCATTCACTCTTCATGAAATGAAATGAAATCTGATATGACAGAATGCCATTCATGTTCAGATGAAATGTGTTTAGAATTCATGACAGTTGGGAGGGCTCTCAGCAGGAGGTTGCAGACAGCAACTTGTGAAATAAATTGAAACATTCTTTAAAGTCCGAAGGAGACACATGTGTCTGAAGGAGACGCATTGAGTCAAAGGTTGGTCACTAATTGGTGATAATGTCTGTGTAGCATTTGGAACAAATCATATCAGCTGTCAGAATTACTTTTATTTCTATAATCTCTGTCCAGTACTTTTTAATTGTCAACTATTGTCATATTCTACGTTTCATGTCCGTTTTGAACATGTTGACCAAAATCTGTTATTGCCAAGTTAGATGCTGGCTAACTTGAAAAAATGTTACTTTTTGTATTTGTTTTTCATGTTTTCCAAGTCCTGTTGAATTTGAACATGTGTGTAGTCACAATTTGTTATCAAATACAAATTCTTTGTGTTTTTATACTCTACAAGAAGGAATTATGTTCTGCTTTTCTGACAGCATGTTGCATTCACATGTTTTAGAGTATATTTAGAGAGCATTCATAAAGAACTGTTCTATTTGACCCTATGTTCTACTCTGATTACAGTCGCACAACTGATTAAAGCCTTAAGTACTTGCATTATTGATGCAAAGCTACTGGATTTTTGATGTTCTTGTCAGATTACAGAATACTGCATGATGATATGCGAGTACCGAGAATTCATACTGAGTGAATTGCAGGCAACATTAAGTGTGTTTCCTGTGGAGGGTTAAACTAGAAACCCCTGAATAATTGAATTAGATCATTTAAAGTAGATTAAAATCATAATTTTCTCCATCTCTCTAAAAGTGCATGAAGTTATGACTCATACATCAATTTTAATTTCCTACTCCTCTTTGACGTAATGGAAAGATCTGTAAATATCTGCGCACTCCAATTATGAAAATGTGGAATCATCATTTTTTTCTTTTGACATCAGTCACTAAAAACTGGGCTTGGAAATGGAATGAGAGTCCCTCACCCCCAAAGAAACAGAAAAAAAAGGAAATAAAAATCCCTCTTGTATTCTGAATGGAATAGCAAGAAATACCAAGTAATGTGAAACACATAGAGATCATCTGACAAGAAATTATATCGGAGCAACCCAGAGTGAAATGACTTTATTTTTCATTGTCCACCTGCCAAACACTACCAGGTTAAGACAGTGTCATATTTTAGAACATGCTTCAAAATATCCAGTGTGTATAATAAGAGAAGATGTTAGTGGCTATTTCCAGCATCATAGATAGAAAGAGATACAAACGTTTTTGTCAATTAATAAGAATGCCACATTCAGATACTCATCAATTTGGCCAAACATGTGAGGAATATGGGTGATTTGTTATGTCATAAATAGACAGCCCATAATTTCAAGGAAATATTATAGGGAAAAGCTGAAAAGAATCACTTTTGTTTTGATGAAAAATGAGAGTTGTATCATTATACACATACTTCTCTTTTGTTAAATATATTTAAACTTGCATATTGTTCACCAGTTGGCACATGCACCTCCCCAATTTCCTTGTCCACTGGTGGAGATATACTGTCACTATTCATGAGTGGACAAGAATATTGTAATCTCTGTAATTAATGTCCAAATTGATTATCTAAACTTGCATTTGGCTCATGTCCTGAGGGGAATAATCTAACAATGATGAAAAAGCTTACAAGTTGCAACTAACAGTTGTAATGGTATTGGAAGTAAGTGGGCATAATAAAGAGTTAAAGGGAAGTATGTCCCATTATGCAAAATGTCACAGATAGTCTCCAAGAAACTGTGTGTCATTGAAGTTTGTTGAATGCAATTCATCAAGGAGAGAATGCCACCTTTAAGTCATTCCCCAGAGGATTGTGAACTACCTACTTTCTTTGCACAGGAGATTCCAGCAACCATTGGGTGAAGTTGTAGTTCCCGTGCTTGAATTCATTATTATGGCTGTTATGATCTCAGATGTTATTCGATCTTCAAAATAAACATGAGAGGAATAGGGAGGATTGACAGATATGATATTTAACTCAAATTGAAAGAACTTGTATAAGAATATGCTACACTTTGACAGATTGCTATACAATGTACAAGAGAAAGAAATCTGCACTAAATTTGAAAATATAATTTGCATGTATTGTAGTGTACCTCAAATCTCAACTTTTCAGGGCTGTTTTGTATGTGAATTAATTTGGTCTTGACATTTTAGTGAAAGCAAAGGTACGGCAACATGTTGACATACAATGCTAGGTTGAGCGCAAGAGGAATTTGCATACATGGTACCTTCAAGAAAAAATCGGGAGCTGAATATTTATGACTATACATTTGTGATCGCTAGCTGCAGGAGAAAAATAACTTTACAAGGTGAAATTTCCCAAACATACTGTATGTATGTGGATTCGTTATAGCTATAGGAATTCAGAACGTCTGAATAGATTGTCCAATTTTCGTCAAACTTTCCACTGAGTGCTTTGCTAATCCATCTGCCATTGCTGAATTCACATAAATGAATCAGTCATATATGAGAAAACTTTCCCTGTAGAGAGATATCCTATTTCAGACAGGCATGGCCAGAACTTGATAGCACATTGCATTTCAGATCATACTCTGCTGCATGCTGACATATCGTAGAGGCTTGTCGAATTAGCAAGCAGTTGATCAGCAGTGATCGTCTAGTGGCAATTAAGTGTAAGCTTCTTTTTTTTCCATTTGTCACCTCGTCATAAAATTCCATCAGAACCAAAGGAATGTTGTTACAGCAAAGGGGATACTGAGATGTTGATGCTGGGAGGGTTAAGAAACGTCTAATTGAGATGTTGATCTTGGGAGGGTTAAGAAACGTCTAATTGAGATGTTGATCTTGGGAGGGTTAAGAAACGTCTTGTAGTCCAGAAGACCCAAGTAGAATAGTCCTGAGGGTCTCTTTGCAAATCTCCGCACCTTGAGACTTCTTTCTCAGAATGATGCCAGTCAGCATTTCATTAGTATCAGAAAGATCTCCCTTACTTTAGAATCCATGCTCCTGGAAGAGTACTTGAAAGGCTTCCAGACGGTCATACGTGTATATGACAGTTGAATGTACCATCCACATCAGCTTTTTTGTAGGATATTAAAGCCAAATCCATCTCCCAGGTGTGGTTTTGGGATATTCTTTTCTTCTGAATCTGCAAAAACTTCTCTGCGATAGTGATGGTAACAAAAGGGTTAATGTGAGCTGATGTTGAACAGAAACATGTAGTTTCATTACACTTTGTTTTCCCTGTCTTATTACCTCCCAACATTACAGTACCAAATAATTTACTGACATGCTGGAATAATTCATGTCACCAGTGTCATTCATGTAGGAATGAAAAATCAATTGTTAGTTCATTTATTTCTGTTCTAATCTATCAATGAATTGAATTATTCACTAACCTTTTTACTTAACTGATTTATTGATTATTCTATTTTATTTATTACCTATCCATTTATTTTTTTTTTTTCAATCTACTGGATTCTTATTGGCTTTATTTTTAGCCAGGATGCACTGATCGTGTCGTAGTAGCAGTCACTAGTACCTGTGTGTGGTGTGATATGCTTGTTCGTTTGATGAGGCTGACGAAATGGCTGTGCAAAACATGACTCTCTGTCTAGTGGTGTAGTGGGGCTTGGGAGCTGTGTACTTCCGTGCATGGATGACGAAAAGAATGCATTGATACTGCGGCTGCATCCATTGAACATGAACGACAGCATCATAGATATGACATGAGAGCTGTTTCGTTGGAACTGTAATCTTTTAGAAGGTATGTTTACATCCTGTTCATATACCTGTTTTGTCCATTTCCCCCAACATTTGTTTCTATTTATTTATTCACCTTTTTTTGGCGCTGCATGGTGAGTGTAGGATGGCTTTTTACCGCTTGACGTTGCAACCCAGCAGGGTCACGACGTTGTCGTGGAAACGTTGTTGCAACATTCACGACCCCAGTATCCAAATAAGTCGGAGGTGAGATGACTCTTTTGGTGTACAGATTGAGAAGGAAATGAAAGGGGGAAGAAAAACTAAAAACTGCTTCCACACTTTTTCTTTTTCCAACAAGTTGAGCTCTTGCACTCAGATCAGGGGGAATCTTCTTCTGTGACGTGTTATTTTTTGACTTCTTGCATCTCGATGGACATTGCATCGTAATGTTGTAGTTGTATATTTTCTCACTGTGATATTCTTCCTTTTTTTTCACCCTATGAGCACATTTTATTTACCTTATTTGTGTATTTTCTGGTACATCATACGTATTCATATCTATTGAATTTCACTCGTGTCACTGTGTTGAAAGTCTGGAGGTGACTTTTTAGATGTGTTGGTTGGCATGATAGTAGCGATTGTTACTTTTTTTAATTATCATTATCGTTTTTCAGTTAACTCATTCACATCACATTTAAGAGGGGATCTTTAGGGAAGGAAATATCAATATTTCTTTCTGTTTTGTTTTTGTTTTTGAAAGAGAGAATTGGCATTATTACCTCACATGAGAAAGTGTTCACTAAAACAAGCAAATGTCCAATATTTCACAAGTGTTGCTTTCAATAGTGTAAAAACTGGAAATTTTTTATTGACATTTATTCATAAGGCTTATTATAAAGAGAATTCAAATTTCAAACCAAATCTCAGAATTTTTCTCTTTTTTATGAGTCATAATTATATATATTTTTTTCTCTCATGATGTATCACACACAAGTTAGCACACATCTCTCTTGAATAACCACTCTGGGGCTCAATCCCACCCCAACCCCCTTCCAAAAAAAGGGGAAAAAATACTGTGAAGTTCTTACTTTTTAAATGCGTATAGAAAGATTTTTGGCTAGTAATATCAGACATATTTAAAATCATTCCTGAGATGAGGGCTCATTATACTTTGCGATCACATGGAAAGTAAATAAAATGAAAAAGCAAACATATTTGGGTCTTTTTCTGGTGGCGAATCACAAATGGGCACAAATTAAAGTCCCCAGAATGCCAGGTTCGTGAACTTCTGTAGGTATGCTTCTTAACATACTCATCTTTTTCATGTGAAATTTGTCAGATTTTTTGTTTGTCTATTCTAACACACTTCATTTGCCATCAAACAACAGTATATACATGTATACATTTGTAATTACTACGGACAACAGGTTGTTGTCATTTACAATGAAGTTATTTCTTTCTTTTTCAGTTAGGATACTACTTTTTTAGATTGCTTTCATAATTATCACGATCATGATTATCATTATCATCATCCACAACAGCAGTGATCATGATCAGACTGAGTAGATAATGGAGGTTTTCCCCAGTTTTGTTAGGATCAAGGAAGGGATATGTTATGGATTGCATCACCACATTTATAAAAGAATGAGCTACCTCCAGTTTGTGGACTGCCTGTCGCCTTTGAAGATGCTTTTGAAATCTTTGCACTTACATTTCATATGACTTTGCTTTTTTCCTTTTCTGCACCGTGCCTTGCATGTCTCTTCAACTCACAATTAATTCATTTAATGCCATAATAATTTTCATGTGATTTTAATCTTTGTTTGAACACACACTTTTCTTATTTAGCTAAATGTTGATGTTGCACTGCATGTTTGTCAAGTATTATGTTGTCCGTATGTTTGTACATGTATGTTTCCATTGTCTGTTTTTTTATTTAACCTGGTATTATGTGTTATCTCGTTTTCCATTGATGTGAGGCAAATGTTGTCACATTGTCAGTGACTGTTGTGCAAATGGTAGGGGAAATTTTTGAAGCAGGTAACATATAGGATGATGGCTAATATTAGGAACCATATGTAAAGTCTTGCACTTAAATGTGACCTTATTTAACTTTCTAAAGCTGTACTGCAAGGAGTAACTAATGGGATTCTGTTCATCAGATGTACTTCTTATTGTTCCATTATTGTTAGCGTTTAACTTTACCTTATGACTACTTTGTTGCATTGAGAATAATGTTTTTATTATTATTTTTGTTATTATTATTTTTTAGATTATTATTATTATTATTGTTTGTTTGTTTTTTGGGTGAGACATAGCAATATGCCGCCAAGTGGTAAATGATCCATGATCTGAATATGTACCAATACTCTCTACTACTAATCCCATTATGGCTAGATTACACACATTTTACCTTTTGGAGGTCAATAACAGACTTGATAGAGTAAATACAACATATCGGTAGTTTCTCAATCATTGAAACAACCTATAGTGACAGATGAGTTGATGTATGTAGACAAGCTTTTTTTTTTCCCCTCCCCAGTTTGCAATAGGCGAGATGTTTTGATACTATTAGCAGTCATGCTAATGTATTTTTCTGTAAATTACGTCTGATTTTGGAAGAAATAGCATGACAAGTTACCATATATGTGAGCGAATGCTCAGAAATGACATGTTTTGGAAATCATATGTTAGTGCATATATTTCTATATCTAGATTCCTAACAATTCAATCGTGTACAGCACTCTATATCTAATCACATTTTGACAGCTTCATCATTATATTCTAGATGTAATTCTGTCTTCTTTTTTTGTTCTTAGCACAAATAGAAATGGAATGCAACTCATATATCCAAATTTGAGTAATGCAATGTCTTGTCCATTGTTGCAGAGGAGTAGTGTACCCGTATTCTAAAGCTTGTGGTTATTGATGTAGAGGAATGCAACATTCAAAGAATTGTGAAGTCAGGGGCAAGTTTTTATCATTTTAATGCCACATATTAGGCAGACTTTGCATCGACATGTACATGTCTACATGTGATTTGTTTGACTTACTATACATCAGGAAATGCCTAAGACTGTAACTTTTGACTATGACCCAAAGGTAACTATTCCTATGTGAAAGGTGTCCAATGGATGTTCACAGGCACTATGTGATTTGGGAAATGTCCAAAGCACTATTTTTAAGAACCAAGTCAAACTGGTTGTGTTTGCACCTTGCCCCTAGTCTCTGATGAATACGTGTTAAAAGCAAAATCAAATTGACATACTTGGTTGAAAGTAGAAAGTGAGAGGTTGAAATAACAAATGATTAGCTGGACCATAGTTTTCATATTTACATTTTTGATGGATCCTGAAAATCTCATGGTGCCCCTGAACAGAGTTACATTGTATTTTACTTTCCTTGCTCCAAAACATTGCTTGCTGCGCTTTTGCCTTCACAACATGACAGCATTTCTGTACTTGTGATTTGGTAAAAGATCAGATGAAAAGTGTATTTCCAGTTTGGGGTTTTTATGCCATTTGATACTTGTGCCTTTTTCCTTTTTAAGTGATTATATATATTTTTTTTTTTTCATTGACTGTTAATGCAAAATCTACTAAAAAGCTGTCCAAAATTATAAAACAAAGCACAGAAATAATACATATTGCGAACCAACAATTTTTTGGAGCAAGACTAGTAGACTATGGAATGCCACCTGTGAATTGTGTGTTTCTGTCAGCATGGATTTAACTTGCCTGTGAGAAGGAAAAGAGCAGTTTTTTGTTCCTCCATTAATTTTGTAAATTAACCATTCCAATTCAGTGCATGGATCACAATGTACTCTGTAATTGGCAGCTTTTTTCTGTCACATGTCTGGCATGAGTCTAACAGATTAGAGTTTTGAACCGACTTTGATGTCTTGTCGTCACATCAGTGTGTGTATGTGTGCAGATTGATCATGTGCATGACTGTGTCTAATAAAAAAAAAGGGGGGGGGAAGAGTGCAGTGTGATTCAGAGATTTGGAAGAAACTGTGGTAGCATTTTTGCATGACATAGTGTAAGCTTTTTTCAGTCACAGAAAAATTTTCAATGTGATATCAAAAATGTTGTAAAAGGTATCAATGTAGAAACATGTACTCACTTACTAGTTAATGTATTATACAAAGAATGCCTGTGATGCTCATATAGCATGGTGAATGACATGCAGTAGATTGAGTAGAAATGAATTTAGAGTAATTTTAGAGGTATATGCACATCCACAACTTACAAATATTTATCCACCCCATGCTTCCAATGTAGTTTAAACTAGTACCTCTTATGCTAACTTTAGGGCTTAGAATTATTTATTTCAAAAGAGAACAAATATGTGCTTGCAAACTGACGACATGCAGTAAGTTTATTCCATTTTGATGTTGGCATCATGCAGGATTCAAGAGTTGATCAACTTCAAGTATGCAGGATAAATAGTCTCTTAATAGTTGAATCTTGTGATGCCTTCTCTAAAGGAGCCAAGTTTACATTGGAAATGTGATTTCTGATTCAAGAGACAATCTGTTTAATATTGTGTAAAATGAATTGACACATGTTGTGTTCAGTTATCTTTAATATTTTGATGCTGCTGCCATAATATATAGTAATTGCTTTTGCTTGGAATGATTTGTGCACCTGAGTCCAAATGTTTTGAATTATATTGTTCAGTTCAGTCAAGAAAAGAACTTTCTGTTCTTTAAATGCTTGAAATATCAGAATAATTACAGTATTGTACCTTATCAATTTGGAAATGACATTAGCTGAGGGCAGTTTTTACAGTTGGTCTGTTTATTGACAAACTTACAGTGTAGAGAAAAAGTTCTGGATGTGCAACAATAGGCTCCAATGACCAAGTCATCTTTTGATGATTATTTCTTCTTTGCAATGATATGAATAGCATCTAGATTTATATCAGTTAGTAAATTTACTTACCAGGAAACGGCCTCTGCATGTTGCAATGTTTGATAAGCTTTAAGAAGGGGTGCACATTAGGTGATGTGCATGATTTTAAAATGGTGTAAAATTACCCATGTTCCAATGTTGACTGCACCTGTAGGATGGGTTTACACCGCTGGCAGTGGCCCTGCAGCAAGGACATGACAAGGTGGTAGCAGTCCTGCTGGAGAATGACCGCGCTGGCAAGACGCGGCTGCCAGCGCTGCACATTGCTGCCCGCAAGGATGACACCAAGGCAGCATCCCTTCTGCTGCAGAATGGACACAACCCAGACGTGCCCTCAAAGGTATTTTCAATTCAATTAAATTTAATGCAATTCAATTCAATTCAATTCAATTCAATTCAGTTCAATTCAATTCAATTCAATTCAATTCAATTCAATTCAATTCAAATAATTTCAATTCATTTCAATTCAGTTCAGTTCAGTTCAATTCACTTCACTTCAATTCAATTCATTTCATTTCAATGTATTTATTTCATAAAATCACATGCAAAATATCAATTGAGATGTGTGTGTTAAAGGAGGAAACTATGCAAAAGCCTGGGGCTTTTAAATTCTGATTTCCTTTACAATACAATTTAAAATCTAAGTTTTAGATTAATTTGTAAAATTCTTGTAGGTAGCCATGCTCCAACAGTCACATTGATCACAAGTCACAGTTTGACCAATACCAGAGGATAGATTTACTTTGAGACTTACTCAGTTGATGTGTTGCTACTTACCTGCGTGGTTCTCATCAGGCAGAAATGAAGGTGGGACTCAGACTTTGAGTTTAGTGTCATTTTCTCTCAATTTGGCAATAAAAATAAAATAAAAAAGGGAAACTGATACATGTCATCTGTTTGATGTACAGATTACTTGTACTTTTGACCATGATACATCTGATTTGTTTGACAGATTCAGCATAAATAGACTACTTTTCTTGCTGTGAATACATTGTATGTGTGTGTATGTGGTGTCACCCTTATATAGAATGAGACACTCCTCAGCATCATGTATGTGTTCTTATCCATTTTCTGAATCCAGAGTGGTTTCACCCCATTGCACATTGCTGCCCACTATGGACATGTCAATGTAGCCACCATTCTTCTCCAGAAAGGAGCTTCAGTGGACTATGCTGCCAGGGTAAGTTTGCATCATTTTGAAGATTTCTTCTAATTTTTTTTTTTGCCACTTCTTTGTAATTTCACCTCAGTTTAGGGTGTTTAGAAAGAAGAGATAAATGTGCCTCACTCTCTTTTAGTCTTAAGAGCATACAAGTTTTATCCATGCCCAGATTTGTCCTTCATACAAAAGTCTCATCTTATCTTTGTTTGTCCTTTACTGGACATAGTCTCATTAAAAAAGAGTTCTTCTCTTAAAAGTAGTTTTCATGTCCAACTTTATAAAATGAGATTGCAAAATCAGAAACTGTATCCATGTAAGCTTGTCTTAGTTCATGGAAAAGTACGATTGGACAAAATATTGATGTGACTAGCATATATTGTTATTGAAAATGGAGCTAACTATCCAAAATATAAGTTCTGCCTACAGTTTCATGTAAAACAGACCAGCCCATGTTACCTTAAAGTCTATTTCTACCAAGAGGCCTAAGAAATGGGTTTGACCTCATAACATGCTAGATCTGATTAACTTGTGAGTGAGGACATCCGTTGATGTGTACAAATGTGTGAAAGGAAAAACAAGGGCCGTTTTCTGTGATTGCATCCCACAGAACCACATCACACCCTTGCACGTAGCGGCCAAGTGGGGGCGTGTCAACATGGTCAACACTCTTCTTGACCGCGGAGCACGCATCGACGCCAAGACCAGAGTGAGTCAGCAGTGCATTGTTTGTGAAGAATAAAGCCTCCACAAATGTCATATATATATATATATGGTTATTTTCCTTCGATATTACTATTGTCGAAATATATTCCTGATTTTGGCTTTCTCGTCAAAACCTTATTTGCTGCCTCTAAGATTTTGACAGGGAAGCCCTGTTAGAACTGCCAAAATTTCCCTATTGTGCAGTGGGCTCCCTTAAAAGTGAAATTTGTCTTCCTGAGATGATAAAAGTGTCCTGAAATTGGGAGTGATTATGGCCTATTGAGATGCATGTAACATACAAATATCTCCCAGATTTTGATATATGTATTGTAGTCCTGCATATACACATTTGTCATTCGATGTAGTAGATTATATTATCCCTATAGAGAAATCAAAACTTGAAAGTATTGAGAACAGTTTTGCTTTCTTTGTTTGAAATTGACTCCTTTAATGACTGGACTGGTCCCGTTCCTTTCTCCTCCCAGGATGGCCTGACACCTCTGCATTGCTCAGCACGCAGTGGCCATGAGCAGTGTGTAGATCAACTGCTGGAGAGAGGAGCACCAATCTCTGCTAAGACCAAGGTATGTCATTTCACCGCAACCAATACTAAACATGGGGTGGACATGAAACATATGCCACAGTACAAGTCACAAGATCTTTGCACTCTCTGATTTTTCCCCTTTATTTTTATACTTCTCTGTGGCAATCACTTTGCTGTGTATTAAGACACACAAACAAAAGAACCGATAAAAACAAAAAAATTACTCTCCTTTTGTTTATAGATCATTAAAATGTTGACTATTTCAGTGACATTGGGTACCTAACAAGCATGCCTTTCATATTATTCATTTACTACCTCTAATGGGCCATATGTTACAAAGAAATTGGAAATTGCATTTTCTGCAAACACAGGCATTTTATCAGGCTCACACACACAACAATTACACTGTGTTTCATGAGCAATTTGTTCAGTTAATTGAATACCATCAATCACTATGTTGATTGTAAGAGGAAGTATGTGATGTGTAATAAAGCACACACAGCCCTCCAGAATATATCTCATTGATGCAACCATGGATGCTAGAGTTGTAACACTATATTTTTTTAACTTTTTTTTTCTCTCTCTCTCTTCATTTGAATAACCGGGATGGGAAATTAGTGACAGTCAATTTGTTATGTGAAGATGACTCAAAATTTAGTGTGTGGGTGATAGAGATGATGATAACTCCATTGCAAAGAGAGTAGACCGTGTTCTGATTTGGGACATCTGAACTCGATGCAGGAATGCAGACAAATGGCAAGGCTGCAGCCTCCTTTTTTTTTTTCCTTCTTGTCAGCAGATAATGTATTTTTGTCACAAATTTTCCCTCTCCCTCCCCCTGCCCTCCCCTCCCCCTGGTGGCATGGGAAACAGCTCAAGTTGTGGCAAGGGGAAGTCATGTGTTAGGCTTTAAAGGAATGTGGTCATTTTTCAAAACTATACCAAATTCTTCATCAGTATTGTGCATAATTTGTAGGTGGGCTGTGGTTAGAAACTTGCCAAATGTAAATGCTTAAAGGAAGAGATTGCACTTTGATTTGATTCTCACATCTTGCCTAAGAGCTCTTTTTGAAAGAACAAAAAGAGAGTGAGAGAGCTGAGAAAAAGGTCATATCAGTCCTAATTCCTAACTGTGTCACAGCATTCAAGAAGAGGCATTTTTACAGTTGAGTACCATAAGGGCATTAAAGGTAGGGAATCCCATTTGCATGCCTCAAATGAAGAGTTGTATAAATACAGTGGTATGTTGAAGAGAGTATCATTTTAGAAACTCCCATAAAGTATTGAAAGTGGAAGGTAACGTTTAGTACATTTTTATTAACCGTTAGATTTTGAATTGAATTTTTTTCGGGGCTCACCGTAAATTCCAGTACATTACTAGGCTACCTTTGCAGACCCATGCACTGCATGTGTGTCAGTCATGTATATTTTGTGAAGAAAGTTCATCAAAACTTACAAACATTTCTATATACATTCTTGCCACACACGCTATATGTTATTACATCAGCTCTTATACTTTTAGATTTGTGTTTATAGATAAAAAATACAGAAGACTACAACAAAAAGGCTTAAGTGTGGCTGACACACAGAACTACTGAGTAGTTGAGTTTTGTGCATTATTCAAATTGTAGATAACTGTTGACTTCCAAATTTCTCAGCAGTGGCCAAAACAAGTCCCCTGAGGTTCATATTTAAAGTTTTGCTGCATTTTGGGAGATGTGTAAAAGGTATCCCCTACCTTTAAAACACTTAGTAGAGTTTATTTAGCTGTGGGAGTGTCAAGGATAACATGGTTTATTCTATCATTCTCAAAGAGCATTCCAGGAGATACTTAAAAAGGCAAAAGTAGCAATATAATCTTGAGTAGGGGTACCGCAATGCCCTTTCCCGTCACCCCTTCCCTACTTGAGCCTCTCTCCTGACCCCCCCCCCCCATAAAGTGTTCACCTCAGGTCACTGTATTTAACATGACTAATGCTCACCGCAGTTTTCCGCCTAAGCGAAAGAGTACTTCTATTCCAAGTTTATACTTGTTCATTTTTAGCTCCCCATCCTTAATTGCTTCCTCCCCCCCCCCCCCCCGACACCATGACTCCTCTCCCCATTCCCTTCCACCCCTTCCAAGTCTACGAGATTGCGACATTCAGGCACCCCAGGTATCAGAATTTTGCAATCAATAATGGCAGTGAATTGAGCGTTATTCTGCCAAGAAACACACACACACAACTTCCTCAAAAAAAAAAAAAAAAAAAAAAACACTTTCCCATATGTCAGGAGCAGATAACCAGCATTATACACACATGTTTTGTCATCTCTTCACCCCCACCCCCCTTCACAGAATGGACTTGCCCCCCTGCACATGGCAGCTCAGGGGGACCACTTGGACAGCGCCCGCCTCCTGCTTTACCACCACGCACCTGTTGATGACGTCACTGTCGTGAGTTTTACTTCTCAAGGAGGTTTTTTTTGTCTCACTTCTTTTTATTCAGTGATTTTGCGTCATGATTACTCACTGCATAATGTATGAATGAAGCAGACAGTCTGTCTGATGCATCCACCCATTCCCCCCCCCCCTCTCCTTTGCAACAAGGGTCTATTCCCATGTGCAGAAGGCAGAGGAAACTTTTCAGACCAAAATTTTCAGTTGGAGCCAACAAAGTCTCAACAACAAAAACAAGTGTGTGCTTTCAACAATTATGACTGATGAAGGAACAAATTATACTAATGCCATTATAAGTTCTATGTTGCATTTCAGTTCAGTTCATTGTGAAACATTTTATTTTTTTTTTATACCTTGATACTAGGACAGGTTGAAAACAAAAAGGATTAATCTTTGTTAAAGAAAATAATGATCCTAAAAGGATTCCAGTATAGCAGATATAAACAGTTAGGGTATGCAAGAAGCTGCAAGAGGGCAACAAACATATTGGGACAGTCAGAGGAAACATTTGATCGTCACATTACCTGTATGTTTAAATATGTGCCCCTGCATGACAAAACGAACAGAAAGTCGCCAGACATGAAATTTTAGTTAAGAGCATATTCTGAAAGAGCAGACTTTAAGCTTTAAAGTGATGTATAACTCAAATCAAATGGACTCTCCTAACCTATCTAAATATTGGAAAGAAAGCACACTCTCAGGATAAGTGTGAACTGAGAAAAGAGGCTCTGAATTGCTAGTGTCTATTCAAGCGCTGAATCTTTACCAAGCCGTGCTGGCTGTGCGATGAATGGGACAAAAAACAGGATGTAAACCACGGGAGTAACAACAATGAAGAATTATCAGATTAAACTGAAATTGAGCATGCCTTATTAACACATTCCATCCATAATTAATGCCAACTTTCAAAGCAGTAGCATCATGCTTTCAAAAGTTATTAGAGTTGAAAGTGAGGAGTGTGAACAAGGTTTTTAAGAAATGAAAAGGGGATTGTAAAGACACACCTACTTACACTATTCTACAAAAAAATTATTCGAGATAAACTGCTAAAAACACACTTTCCTGCCTGTTTTATGATCCGAAATTTTAGCATAATGTAGAAGAAGGCTTGCTCTTTCAGAAAATATGAAATATGAAAAAGTCAAGATCGGCTAGGTTGACCCATTTTACCTATTTTCAGTCCTCACAGAAAATCAGTGTTTGCGACTTTTTGTTTGTTTTGTGATGCACGGTCACATATTATGTTTATGGTCAAGATGACCATCTGGACCATTGATGTGACTGTTAATGCACATTTGTTCTCTTTGGCAGGACTACTTGACCCCACTGCATGTGGCCGCCCACTGCGGACACCACAAGGTGGCCAAACTCTTGCTTGACCGCAAGGCCAACCCATCGGCTAGGGCATTGGTGAGTTAATTACACACACACATTATTCCTCTAGTATAATTCATGTATTTTTCAGTTTTTTCCAGCTAAGGTGTTCCAGTGTGTTTTGCGTTGCACATTCAATTCTGGTAACTCAGGGATTTGAGTTAGATGTAATGTATAAGATTTTTGTAATACTTCAACTTATGATGCAGATATAAAAGAAATTACTTTACATGTAGAATTCTAGATTTGCCACTCAATTGTCCACATTTTTCATCAGGTTTCTTTCCACATTAGAATTTGCATCTCAGAGGACATCTTGGGAGATCATTATTATTATATTTACTGCATGATCTTGTACAAGTAATCATCAGATCGACATATTAGACTATGCACAGCTTTGAATCAGTTAAGTGTTCTTTTCTTTTAGAATTAGATGGCATACATAGATAGTTGTTGGTACACAAATAAGAAGTATTAAACTAGTATACTTAGATACAAGGCTGATATACAGTGAAGGAATAACTAGTATACATAGATAGTTGTTGGTATGCAAATGAGAAACCACTTAACAAAAAGGTTGTGTTGGATCAGCCTTGAAATGGCATGTTTCAATACTTGAGACAGTGGTTGTTATCGTTTTACACATCTCCTGAATTTACAGAATGGATTCACCCCACTGCATATCGCCTGCAAGAAGAACAGAGTCAAGGTCATCGAACTCCTGCTGAAGTATGGCGCCTCAGTTAAAGCTACAACTGAGGTAGAGAACAAACCGACAAACAAACATACAAACAGAAGGACATTCATCTAAGGAGTAGAGAATCTGTTATAGCCACTAACCAACTAATAGTAGAGTAAGAGTGTGACTATCACACCATTATTAGTCTGCAACAGCAGTCCCCTCTTAACACTGTTGGCTCATATATTTAACATGTTTTCATACAAGAGCGACCAGTGTGAGCAAACTTTGTTGTGTATATTGCTCACAAACAAAGCTTTCATGTTGTCTATGTAATGCACTTCTATGATAGCCAGTCACAATTTTGATACAAGACATATGTTTCGTAGGGTTTAAGAATTTATAAAATGCATTTCTGATGTTTTTGATAAAGTACAATGTATCAACATGCACATGATTACAAACTTTAGAGAGATGAAAATCGGATTGGCACAAAACTGTTGTAATACTGATATTTGTAGGTATCACACGGTTGAGATATTTCTAGGTTTGACACCTGACCCCAATCAGTAATCTGTTCCTTGTAGCCAGTGTTTCATATACATGGACCTATGTTGGTACCCCCTGTATGATAATCGGGTTGCTTTTAATATCCTTGAACTGATTATCCCGCAGAGTTCAAACATAATTAATCATCTAAATTTCATCTACTATTTCTCCAGCTCATTATTCATTTTCCTCCTCTGTTTTATCCTGTCCAACAGCAGTGTTCTTTGTCTGTATGATTCATATTTGAATCTCATTCCCCCATTGATGTATGTAGCATCTCTTAGATATATTGAGTAGCTGATGATCCGAATCCCACCACTACCGAGTTTGGTATGTTAGTTTGTCTGGTCTGTTTGCACCCCCGCAGTCTGGCCTCACTCCACTGCATGTTGCCGCCTTCATGGGCAATATCAACATTGTGATGTACCTCATCAAAAACGGAGGCGGAGTGGATGAGACCAATGTGGTAGGTTGAGATGGGGAGCCGGAAGAGGAGGAGAAGAGAGGAGTACTCTCCTCCCAGCAGAGATGGATAGAGAAAGTTGTGTTTGCATGTGAAGAGTTGTAGTGCCAAAAACCAATATATCCATTTTTATCACCTTGAGATATTTGAGATTAAATCTGTAGAAAAACATAGAAAATTATTAGAATATATGTGATGATTCTAACAACATTTTAAAAAATATTTCTTGTTGTTCAACGAGTGCAGTGTCATTGATTCAATATATATTTTCTCTTTTTGACAATATCTGCACTTAAAAAACTTACAAAATTACCTGTTTTTACATTCAAACTCTTCATATACATATAATAAGATAATGGAAGAACAGATTTTGGTATAGATAATCAAAACGAGTATGATGGGTGTGTGTGCTTTGAGATATTTCAGAATTGACATCAAAGTGTTTTTGTGACTTGCTCATCCTGAGAATGGATTCTATGAGGGGTACATGTGACTGTCAGGTTGTCATGACAACATCAAGCAGACAGTCTTGTCATTTTTCATTCTATGACATGGCATTTATGTATTTCTTTGTAGAAAATTTTAAACATACACATTTTCCCCTTAAATGATCCAAATATATGAAAATATTTAGGTGTTGTTTAGGATTTGCAGAATAAGCAATGCTCTTCAGGCAAATGTTCCAGGCTGTGATCATTCATATCTCATTTAAAGGAGGTGATGTTATTTGCAAAGCACAAAAGAATCTTACAAGGTATGTGCACTGTGGTGTGTACTTCTTGTAAAATGCAGTTACAAAACAAGAAAATTAGAAATATTCAGATTCAGATGATGATTCAGATGATGATTATCAAACCCCAATCTTCTGGCAGTTAGCTTTTCTCATAATTGCTTTTACAGGCAAGTTAATTCTCCTACATCTGTAGATCCCATTTGGTTATGTTGTCAAAACTGGCATTTGTTTTCATCCCTACATAAGGGAGTAGCTCTGTCACTTCACATTGTTTCTGCGGATGAAATTTCTCCTAACAGCGTGGCGAGACCCCCCTCCATCTTGCTGCCCGTGCCAACCAGATCGAGGTCATCCGCGTGTTGCTCAGCAACGGTGCTAAGGTCGACGCCCGTGCCCACGAGAACCAGACGCCGCTGCACATCGCGGCCCGCCTCGGCAACGCGGAGATCGTCAAACTCCTCCTCGACAACGGGGCGTCTCCCGATGCCCAGACCAGGGATTTGTACACCGCCCTCCACATCGCAGCCAGGGAAGGCAAGGAGGATGTAGCCAAGGTCCTGCTTGACAACGGCGCGTCTCTCTCCATGACAACCAAGGTTTGGCTTCATTCCTGCCAAATGTGTAACATCCGTACACAAGGCAGCTCGACGTGTGTGTGTCGAGTGTGTGTTGAATTTGTGTGTATGTCAATTGTGGTGTGTGTGTGTGTCTATTTATGTCTGTGTGTACGTAAATGAGATGACCTGAAATTATGCTTTGTGCTCACCACGATGACATGCCCACTTCACATATAAAAAAGTAATTTGAAATCATGGCGCAGCTTACCCCCCACTCTTCTTGCATTCATTCAAATGGAAAAGATAACTATGTACAAAAGCCATCAGCTTGTGAGGGGAAAAAGCCAGCTTATTCCATAGTAACGTTTTATGAAGCACCCATTGAGTTGTCTTTGACATTGACAGCTACTGTGAAGAGACACAGATAGACGCGGATCTAAAAGCGGTAGAATTTTTCAGGCTGAAGGGGGCATTCGGACTGGAAGATGATCTTGTCTGCTGCTAGAGAATGTTGGGAAGAGAATCAGGAAAGTATGCATATAATGTGTTTAAAGGGCTGTTTGTTCACTTTGATAGCTAATGTTACACTTCAGTTGATGAACAACAGTGCCGTGCTTGTCATGGCAAATCACTTTTTCTCTATCTGTCAACATGAAAAGAACCCTAAAAATGTCAACATTTGGACAAGAATCACAGGTTATACATTACAAAGAATTGAGTAGGAATCTAAATCTTTTGTGGTAGGTAATGGTAAATGTTTTATTCTTTAAAGGATACCCAGAAATGGATGTTAGCTGGTAGTGCTTCAGTAGGATTGTTAAATATTAAAAATTCTGATTTCAGAAATTCGCCTAAAAATGATAAAGAAATAAAAATCTAAAACTTGTTATGGTAACACTAGGCTCTGCATGTGCATTTTTTTTTTTGTTCACCATGCCTTTTTACATTCTCAGTTGAGTTTTTATTTTTTATTTTGTTTCAGTAGATTTTGTGGATGCACCTGAGGAATATTTTGCCTAGCTCCAAATTCTCCTGAAGTATGCTCATATCTTACATGCATCTCTGAAGTGAATAACTAGGTTTTGAATGAATTTGAAATTTAGTTCAGCTGTACTATTCAAATTTGTCTCTGTCAAAAACAGAAGTAAGCATCTTGTATTGCTTTGCATGCATTTTTCCTGTGCAGAAAGAGTTCACTCCACTTCATGTGGCTGCTAAATATGGCCGCTACGATGTGGCCCAACTCCTTCTGAGCCGCTACGCCAGCCCTGATGCAACGGCCCAGGTAGGTCCACAGAATGGTTTCATTGCACATGGACACAAGTTTCTGGTCTCCTTGCATTTTCTGTATTGAACCTTTTCAAATTGTGCCTTGGGTCATCACAATGACATATGATTCTCTTGTGAACATGTCAGAGAATATTTCTTTATTAGAGTTTTCCCCAGTAAAACATGACTCAGACATGAAGTTGCATTGAAATTTCAATGGGCAAGGTAGACGCACAATGTGTATTAACCCGTTGAGGACAAGTCCCGAGTATACTTGGGCAGGGGTCTATGGGAAATACTTGTTGTACCAAAATCAGCCCGTCCTCAACGGGTTAAAACACCCTGGGCATAGCTTAGTGTATTTAAGCATGCAACGTATACCACATGGACATGATTCCACCAATACTAGTCAAGAAGGCATATGTTGTAATTCATTGTTTGTAAGGCAAGTGAGAAGCTGACCAGCTACCATAACCAATCATCAAGCACAAACTTGCCACTTTGGCAGTTGTGATTCACAGTGGACAAACAAACAAACAAACAAACCTGTAGTGCCATTCAATGCTGGGGAAAACTATCAACAAGTCAATTGAGTTTTAGCTGCTTCAGCACTGCTGAAACCGACTAAAGAACCTTCTTCTCCTGGCAAAATTGTTGGACTATGTTGTGTTTATCCAGGCACACATACTGTATATCTCATTGTTCTCATATGATTCAGATTGATGTTAGATTTTGAAACATGTAGTGTCATCGTATGTTATGAGTAAGAATGCTGGCTCTTTCTAAACAAACAAATTGAATCTTGTTATAGTTTACACTTCACTGGACTACTCTGTAATGTTCTTACAACAAAAGCATCATAATGTCCACCCAAGAGTCGTGAAGTGGTGGTGTGCTGGTTCAACAGTCGCAGATTTTTTTATGCCTTTAGAGGAAAACTATTCCCTTGGATATATCCTAAATGCTAATTGTGAAAAAAACATATATATGGCATGTGTCAGACTAAAGTAAGATCTTGCATTTGACACATTTAGCTTGTTATTCAGTTGTGAAATGACCCGATCAAACCCATCTGCTTCATTACAGAATGGACTTACCCCACTTCACATCGCTGCCCACTACGACAACGTCAAGGTGGCCATGCTACTGCTAGACCAGGGAGCCACGCCACACAAGACTGCCAAGGTGAGAATATTTCAGTGGCAGCTAGTGCTTCAACAGAGGCATGGTAGGACACAAGCAACACACACACCTCAGTTTTATCATACGGTAACTTTCATACCATTTAGCATTCCATATATGGCGAGGAATACATATTGCATACCATCAGCAGATTATAAAATATTACATTCAGTGGGTGTCAGTTATGCTCAAGTTTGTAGTATTTTGCCATCCTGGCAGCTGCGCCTCTAGGGAAACAAAACAAGAGCAAGACAACTATGATTCCTGTTTTGAATCTAGAGGAAGTGAATTGTTTGTCCTCCAAAGAATCTCAGGTAGATCATTATTCAAGCAAGCAGGATGATATAAGAAAAGAAGATAAGACTGCCACAAAGTGGGGTTGGTTGAGCTGGAACAAAAGGAGGCAGCACAAGTGTTCCAGCAAAGGGCCTACATGGGTGCGTGCATTGTTCCCCTTTTCACCAGGCTCTGAGTGAGCACTCAATGGATGACCTCCTGCTATTATCTATACTATGTACTGAGTAGGAAGTGCTATTAAAGTTATAATCTCCACTGAAAGTATCTTCTATCCTAAAATCAGTCTCCCTCTTCATCCTAATCATTGCAGGGGAATGTTATGCAGTTATCAGCAGTCCACAACCATTAGATGGTCTGTTTGCGGGAGATAGAGAAAACCGTGTGCTACATATACAATTTGTAGTTCTTTATAGTTGAATTCATAAATGAGTCTTGCTGGACTGTGGTAACACGCCGTAGTGTCCATGCTTGTGGTTGACGGGCCATACACTGTGGTTTGAGTGCTGTGTTTAATACACACCTTTGAATGATGGCTAGTACAGCTGTGAAGACAGAGGTAAGAAGCTTTGTTACAACTTGGCAGGAGCACATGTAGCATAAAGCATAAAGCATTGCTTTGAATCTAATAGGATGAGGACATGTACAGTTACATTTTGTATGTGCACTGTATGAACTCATCCTCTTTCATACAATCCATGTATCCACCATTAAGTTGGATAACAGGATTATTGGTATTCTCCTTGATGTCATGTACATGTATTGTCAGAAAGTGAATGATGTGTGACAGCACTGTTCAAAGGGTGTCGTTTTACAACAATTATGATTGTAGTATCAGAAACTACTTGGAAAAGGAATACAGTTGAAGTTTATTACTAGTTTAATAGCACTTGCGCAAAGAACATAGAACAGCCCTGATTGTAGGAGTGCACAATGGACATTCACTAGTACACTCATTTTCAGAAAGTAATGTATACTGCAATTAATTAAATGGAACTCTTAATCTGTACAACGTAGATTCCATCAGCAGTTGGGGCTTAATGGATAAGACAACAGACCTTAAATCTGAGGACCATGATTCATGCCCCCTCATAGCTGGGGCAGTTGTGCCCCTAGGCAAGGCTTTTCATCCTTAATTGCCTACTCCTTCAGAGGGGATATAAGGCTGTCGGTATTGTGGATGCTTGCTGACAGGTATTCAATGATTCCTGAACAGCCATGATCAACAGATCATAATGCAAACTTGTTTTTTTTTTATCCTCTCCTGTCCACAGAACGGCTTCACTCCGCTGCACATTGCGGCCAAGAAGAACCAGATGGATGTGGCCACCACCCTGCTTGAGTATGGCGCCGATGCCAACGCCATGACCAAGCAGGGCATCAGCCCGATCCATCTGGCTGCTCAGGAGGGCCACACCGAGATGCTCGCCCTCCTCTTGGAACGCGGTGCCAAGCCCAACATCACTGCCAAGGTAATCACAATTCTTCCTAATCAAGATGAGTATTAACCCATTCCATACTGAAATCTGAAATGCCCATAGACTTAATACACAGGCCACCAGGTTCCAGTACAGAACAGGTTAATAGGGGCTGGCTTCTGGTGATTAAATGTGCATGTTCTATATAGTTGGCCATGTAATTGTCTGAAGCAGAGGTCTGCTTTGAAATGAAAAATAGTAAAAACAAGAACAGTATCTTGCACCGTTGTTACATTCTAATGTGTACCTCAATGAGAAAGCCACCATTTCCTTTATTAAGGGGCATTCCAGACGGTTTTCGTAATTTCACATAATGTAGTACATAAATCAATAGCTCCATGTATAGATTTGTGGAATGTATTGTAGTGTACTGCCATGTCATCATCCTTGTTCATTGCAATTTGTTATAAATTTTGAAAACATTCTTATTCCTGATCCCAATCACTATAAATTCTGAAACTCTGCACTCAGTGTAACTAATTTATAGTTGTTCTAATGTAAAAGTCTGAAAATCATCAGGAGGTCTCCTTTAATAGGAAATGTAAGGTGTGAAGATATTGAATGCACTCAGTCAGAGTTCACAGTAATCAAGCTTCCCCCATGACTACGCCATCCTCTCCCTCTAGAACGGACTGACCCCACTTCACCTGGCTGCCCAAGAGGACCAAGTCGAGGCCGTTGCCATGCTGCTGGACAACGGTGCCCAGATTGACCCCTCTACCAGGGCGGGCTACACCCCGCTCCATGTGGCCTGTCACTATGGCAACCTGAAGACAGCCACCTACCTGCTGGAGCATGGCTCTGCTGTTCAGGCCAAGACCAAGGTGAGTGCGAAACCATTTTGATACCAATGGTGGTAGCATCTGAAATGACTCCTGGATGATCGCTGATTCGTGCCTCATCCTTCTCCAAAGCAAACTGTGCATTAGGGCAAGATGCTGCAGTTGAGATCAGCAGACAAGTTGTTTGTTAGTTTGCTTGTTTGCTTCATTTCCATCTGAGAAGATGGCTGGATAGCCCATATTCAGCTGCAATAGCTGGTCTTCCATGGGGTCTAGTTGGTCCCGGTTGATCGACACTCGCGGTAGGAAAACAAGGTGCTACAACAATCCACCTTTTTAATGTGTGTCTTTAATTTGTAATAATGATATGAAAAGAGTGTCAACATACTCTCTGCAAGGGGAAAGAAAGAATGAAATTTGGCAGATGAATCAAGCTGATATGTGGCAAGCATGTAATTAAGAACTACTTACATAAATCAGTATAAAGTCTGAATTACTGAGAAAAAGAAAATGTGGCCAGTTTGCAAATAACGAATATAGGCTTACCATGTCATGTCTTTTGAGGCATGCGGCTGTCATGATATCCAACCTTCATGTCATGCCAGAGTGTTTGATAATCATTTCACTAAGAAAAGACAAAACCGAGTTCATCATCTGTTGACGACGCTTGCCATGTTTTATCTGCATCTTATAATTATCACTCTGTGATGTTGCCATGACATCGTTCTTCAGACATTTTGTAGTTTGACTCATCGTTTTCTGTTCTGACTTGCAGCATGGCTTGACTCCATTACACCAAGGTGCCCAGCAGGGCCACGTCGCCATCATCAACATCCTGCTGCAGCACAAAGCCGATCCCAACGAAACCGCCAACGTGAGTTTGGACTCCAGTCCATTACAGCTCGAGTGCCCCTCATTTCAGACTACATCATTTTGCTCTGTTATATTGACCTCCACCATCACACTTAATCCCATCATTGTGTAAAATCTCCATTCAGATTAATCCCCTTCAATCCACACAAAGCATCATACTTTAAAAAAAAACTTCTTGCCGTCCTTTTAAAGATGTTTAATACATACCAGTCATTGCTGTAACCAACTCCACATGCTTCTTTAACTGGTTGAGGACAAGTCCCGGGTATACTCGGGCAAGTATCAATGGGAAATGCGTGTTGTAGCAAAGTGAGCCTGTCCTCAACAGGTTGAATAACAATGTAGAAGCTTGATAATGAGGGATCAGTGTTGGTTTCCCTCCTAATAACCGCTGGATTTGTACTCTCCTTTCTCTCTCACAGAATGGCTACACTGCTCTGGGAATCGCCAAGAGGTTCGGCTACATCTCGGTAGTGAACACCCTGACTATTGTTACCACGGAAACCAGCACTGTCATCTCTGTGAGTGAAAAAAAAAAGGAGACACAATGATAGTCAATTCTGCCCTTGTATACTGTTCCAGTGGTCTTCCTGTAAGGTTGTCATGGTAACATAATTAAATGTTTACAGCTGAGATAAAAGCAATTAGGCTTTCACTGAATTCATGCACAGTGAAGATCTGGAGCAGGTGATAAAATCTTTGACCACAGCCTTTGTTGGGAAGAGGCATAGAGAGCCATAATGTTTGTTGTATGATTCAGTCATGCAATTATTGCGAAAGTATTGACTGAAGTTAATTGGACTTAAATAGATGGTTGTTTTCCTATTTTTTTTATGTGTGTTGGTGTGTTTAATATTGCACTAGTGCATTTCCATAGTTACATCTTGTGTGTGCAATAACTTGACATTGCCATTGTAATTCATCATTTTTCTTTTTAAATTACATATCTCCAGAGGGTTCTGTTTCTGTGGTATCACAAACAATATGTTGACATGATTTCATTTGTTCTCACTCCTGACCCGCAGCCCACAGAGGAGAAACTAAAAGTTCAAGTCCCAGAGACCATGCAGGTCACCTTCATGTCCGACACAGAGGATGAAGGTAGGAGTCTCTCCAGCCCCCCTATTTTTGATACCTTATCCCTCAGTACCCACCCCTTCACCTCAGCCCCTCCCTTTCTTCCCCTCCCCCCTGTAGTTCTCAATTTGACCCCTGTCTCCCCTGCCTAGCCTTGTTCCCAGCCTTCTTTATCCCATGTTCCCTCCCTCAACTGAAGACATTCTTCCGTGACATGAATGAATGTACATATCATTGACTGCTCATGGAAGTTTTTCAGAGATTGGGTGTTATCATTTTTTGTTTTTTCTTCTTGACTGCCATTTGTGCAAGGAGGATACCATGCACGAGTCATTTCATTTCTCAAGAGTGAAAAAAAAAACCTTACAAATAAACTATATACGGACATCTGTGTAGTTCACACTTCACATTTTACGAGCAGTAGGATATATGAAATAACCAAACGAACAATTTTTGATAAAGTTAAAAGCTTTTTGAAAAGATAGCTGCATTTCAAGGCTCAGAGACAGAATGTTGATGAAGTAAAAAGATGCGCTGTATAAAGCTGTTTCCATAAATTGCACACAAAGTTTTGACAAAAGTATTTTTGCAACCACCAACATTGCCTCTATACCATGCAATATTGTCCATAAACCTAATATGTTATGCACATGAAGAAGATGTTTTGCTGTAAATTTCTGAAAGAATGTCAGCAGTTTTGTCCTCATGGCTGAAATGCAGGCATGTGTACTAGAGAAATGTCACGTTATATTGAGCAAAGACTTTGCACAATGAGTTGATTTTCATTCTTCTAAATTCTTGAGAGACAAAATTCTTTGCAATATATGTCACACAAATATTTAATCATACACCGATTCAGCTAGAAACAACCCCTTGCTACTGCTGGTATTTTGTGCTATTTGATTTGATCTATTTGGCAGCACAAAGCAATATTATATTCACATCTGAAAAATGTTTCATGCCACTTGAAGATTATGCTGCACCAAATGTCTGTTTCTTCTATCGTATATTTACTTTGGGAGCATTTTATTTTATTTACACTGATAATAGTATCGTAAAAAGAAATTCATTGCTGTCTCTGGATACAACTTATCACCCCATTTTTTAGATACAGTGAAAGATATACTGGCACATGCACGATGAGGCTAAAAGTCAATTGCTGTGAAAGACATGTTGTGTCAAGAACTGTATGTAGATGATACACATCATTGAGGGCATTAAGTAAGAATTATCCACACAAGGTACCTTTGAAATAATCTAACCCGCCCAAGGCAAAAGCCGGGGGTGTTTGGACTGTTTCAAAGGTACCAAGTGTGGATAATTATGCTAATTATGTCTAAATAAAATGGTGTGCATTATTTGCTTTATTAAATGATGAAGCAGATCCTAGCGTTTGACAAATCCCCCTCATCATGAGTAAATAAAATGATGGAATCTTGCTCAGTCACCATGAAAGTGCTACTGACCGGTAGTAAGCACAACTATGTGTACCAGTAAGGCAAAATTATTGCTTGGTCACGTGTTTGCTCTCAACCAGTCATCTGATTTGGTTCTGCTCCATCATTATGTCATAAATATTATGTGGCAACAGTTGCTATTCAAGAGTGAGTAACGTGCAGTGTCTTGATAAGGTGTTCACAATAACAGACACAAAGAATTGTTGTTGGGATTTTTTTTAACGTCATGTGCTCACTGTCATGATTTTTATTTTGTCGTTGGTCCCATTAGTGAAGCTGTTGGTAGTACCAAAGGAAAAAAAAAAAGAAAGAGAATAGAGATGTGAAAACATACAAGTGCATATTATTTGTTGCCAGATGATTATGTCTCCATGCTTTAGTAGTTGGCTCTGGACAGATCAAGAATTGTATTCATAGAAGCATAGTTATGGCTTCTTCCATTTTTTTTTTTTTTTTTTTTTTTTTAGAATGATGTATAAACTGTATCAGTGACATTGATCAAGAGATTTGCATGTAAATAGCTGTTGCCTAGAGGTAATGTTTTTGATATAAATGGTTTCCAACTGAAAGGACAAAGCACTTTAGGCAAATGTGGAGCTTTCTGGAATAAGTTGGGTTTTTTCATTTTTTTTTTTCAATAAGAGAATAATGAAAAGTCCAAATGCTGAATATTCTGTAAAAAGAAATTCATCCGTGTAACAAATTCTTTTCAGTGTTAAAAAAAAAGAAACAAGCAAACCACATAACAGTGAGGGCCGTTTTTCACATGAAATCAATTCTGAAAATTTCATTCTACTGCATATTGCATTCTGGTCAGTTTGGTGTAAATTCCATATCTGGAAATGTATTTTTCACCTTCAAGAATAGTTTGGGCCTTTCTTACTCCAGTCTGTTTCCGGACATTCCCTGAAAGGGTCCTTTTGCTTCTCAGTGTGCTTTTACAGTTGGCAGCCATTACTAGACCTCATGAAGATTCATTGTATTAATTAGATGATTTATGTACTGCTTAGGTATTGATCATGAATGAATGCTTTTTAGTTCATAGAAGAAAGTTGCTTGTTTTTTTTTTTTTTTCATTTTCTAGTTCAGACATATGCACCCAACTATTCATAGAATTGGATGTCTACTTTGCATTGCTATCATTAATGTTAAAGAACAAGTTATGCTTTGTAATTACCAAGATTCATACATGCACATATTATGTTGTAATGTATTGGTTTCTTTTCTTCTCTTTTTTTTTTTATTAAGGGGGATTAGAAAGTGGCAGGTTTTACCTGCTCTACTCAAAATGTGCCAAATTTTGAAAGAATTTAATTACTTAGCCTCATTCATAGGATAACAATGAATATTGCATAATCATTATGCTTTGTCTTTTTTTTTTTACCTGTAGAGCTATGATAAACTGTGCATGGATTAGATACAATGGCAGCAGTGTAGTATAGTATCACATTGATTTACTAGACATCAAACCTCATTGCTCGATTGTTCTGAAAGAAAGGAAAATGAAATGTATGTGCTTCGGCTGAAAGTTCTTGTGCGTGTATTTACATTCATGCTTTACATTTTTATATTTTTGGTTCTCCATTTTCTGCTGGTTGTTGTGTACCACCTACACTCCTTTTCCTGTTATAGAAAGTAATGGTAGGTTGTATGTTTGGATTTATTTCCGCCATTTTTTTTTTCGATGTTTTTACTTTTGAGTTGTTCATGATGAATTGTGATCACCTTCATTGCATGATGTGTCAGAATGCAACATGGCTGCTTGCGTGCCTGCCTCAAAGAAGCAAATTGGTACCAGATAGATTTTTAGTGTGGACATGTTTTTTAAGTGTACATGCAAATTGATTAGGAAAAGAGAAGGTCCATGTCCAGGTTGTCATGCTGCAGCGATGTTGTAGTCTGAGTTTTTATGCATCTGTGAAATTAGTCCCATTTGTTTTTTTGTTTTTTTTCCATGTTGTTGCGACAATATGATTTCATTTCATTTTCATTTGCATTGCTTGTTTGTTTCAGACATTTTTATTCACGGCCGCTCACTCCGCCAAGAAGATGCAAACTTATCTGGTCGCTTTTATTTCCACTATTATTTCTACTTCACTTAGCAATATTTCACCATATACATGTATATCCATTGCTGCATGTCTATATATATGTATCATTCCATCCATGAATATCATAATTCCAGTTGGGACAGCTGCCTATAACAAATTGGCTTCACATTGTGTATCGATCTGTGCAGGTCAACTAGATTAGCCCTAGGTACTGACATATTTTCCAGTAAATAGTAATTCTACACAGAAAGGTATAGACTTGTACACAAGGTCACGGTTGAGATAATAATTGGTGTCTTTCACCATTGATAGACGTTGATGATCATAGATATACTATGGAAATAATCATTTCAATACCATCTAATCACCACCACTATGCCAACACTCACAATGATGTAAACGGCTACATCTGTATATACATGTATCACTGAATGAGGGTACACATTTTATATGATGTGATACATATAATTATGTTGTGTATATTAAACTGTGCTAATATTACAACCATGTTAGGTATTCTGTGGCATACATAAACACAGCTAGTATTTGTTGTACCTCACATTGCTTTGTGTTTGATTCTTGAAGGAAATATGCCATCCCAAACGAGATACCAAAATGCAGGTTACAGCATGATATACATGTACCCACACATGTACTGTTTATAGGCCACTTTGTGTATTGTGGTCTGTTATATTCATACTGTGATCAGAAGAGGAAAAATGTCCATGACAATTTTATTGTGCTTACCTACTATATGCTACGAATTGCACACTAGAAATTCAAAGTAGTTGATTTGGAAAATATTGTCCGCTAGAAAATGAAAAATTCCCATTTCATAAGTTTCAGGGAACATGACCTTCAAATTATACTTCTGTTACAAATTTATTTGAATTCTTAGATTGCGAGAAAAAAAATTTTACACCTTGTATATGTGTAATGTTACACCCTATTAAATCTGGATGATGCATCACTACTAATTAAGAACTCAAGCAATTTATCATATTCAATATTCATATTAGTCTGTATACCCATGAGATCATCATAGACGTAAAAACACTAACGAAACAAACTCACTAGGCATCGTAGGCATCATATTAAAGACATTTAGCACATATATGCTATAAACATCAATGTTAGTCCTTGACATGACTAAAACCTGGTGGATAAATTGATTTGTGCTTTATACCACTACTATACAATTTATGCGAATGCACACATTCATGCATACATAAGATAAAAGTGTACTTTGTGTTTTAACTTTCCCCCCGTTCAATGAATGTATCTGCAGCAAGCATAACATTGGATTTGGACTGTATTCTGGTTCTATGTCATTCCTGTCTCTCTCCGCATGATCTTTTTATTTTCTTGACTGTTTTCTAAATGTTTCTAATGACTCTCTCTAACAGTGCCTCATTTAACCAATAACCTCAATTTTGATTTCATTTGAATTTCTTATCTTATCCTTTTTTTCTTGACTTGCCTCGCATTAATAAATCAGTTGGATGTAAGTTCATTTCAGTTTGCTGTGCATGATTGCATATGAGACTGTAATTTTGTTGAATATTAGAATGTGGGGGGATGGGGGTGAAATTGTAATTTCAGAGGTAGTGAGAGTGCCTTGTATTTAATGCAAGCACAAGAGCATCATGAAATAATTCAATAATGACAGTTTGTTATTGTGTAGTCAATGTGTAACCAGAAGAATGAAAATTTAGAATTGAAAAAAAAAAAGGAAAAAAGGAACAAATATGGGGGGGGGGGGGGAGAGGGATCTAATGTGTTGAATGCTCAACTGTTGACAAAAGCTGGTGTATATTCTGCTCCATTTATTTCTCATTTCTTTCAGCCTATATTTCACTGGTGTGACTACAAATGTTCCTTATAGTATGAGAGGACCTATATAAAATTGATAGTTCTCATGCTACTTGTGTTACACTTCTATGTGGTGTTTTTTTTTTTTTTTAAGCTGAAGTTATGGGCTAAAAGTACAGTGCATACATGCATATGTTAGGTAAACAACATCTCAGAAATTTATTTGAGTATACCTTCACTTGGTATGAAATGAATGAAAAAAAAAAATGTATTGTGCTTCATTTTTAATGCATGAGTATCATTTACCTGATTTTAGGAAAACAAATATTCTCTCAGGTGGAGGGCAGATCAGTTAATTGGGGTGTCCATTATGTATTTGTTACTGTTTCATTCCAAGGAGGGGCAGTCATGAAAACTATGACTCCAATAATGTTTGTTGTGTGCAGTGGCAAACTGTAAGATAAAATCTACAGTATTAGCATTTCTAAAGATGTATTTGAATAGATGTTATACATTTGTGTATATTTCTCAAGTAATCCTGAACCTCATGATAGAGATCCAACAACCCTCTACTCAAAGCATTCCAATCATCTTGCGTGTACATATATTTCATTGTGTTGTGTGTGTAGAGTCTCTGTTCTTTTGTACATTTGTATTCGTGTGTGTGTGTATATCTTCGTGTTCATCTATTTCCTTTCTTGTCCCATTCTAGTTGAATCATTTCACCCAAGGTCCATTGCTAACATTACTACCACAATCACCTCCAACTTCTTGGGGGGGGGGGGGGGAATAATTCCTTTTTTTGTTATTACACAAGATCTCTCTCATTGTGGCTGTCGGTCTCTACATTCATTACTGACATAATTATCATCATCATAATTTGGCAATAATTGTAATCTTTGTAATTCATACTTTCAATATTTTCTTCAGCAAAATTATCATAATCAACATCAGCATCATTTTCAGAGTCATTGTCCTCAATATCAACATTAAGAACATCAATATGATTATCATCTTCCATTGTCATCAATTTATTACTCATAAATCATACCAAGGAATGGCCACTGCTGAACTTCACAAAATTGCCGGGGGGATTGAAATATTTTTAACATTAAATGTCCCCGCAACAATTAATGGGACTAAGAATGTGTGGGTCTGCAGATCGCATGTATCATTTTTTTTTTTTTTTAATACACGTCAAATCTAGTATTTCAGTGTTAACATGATCTTTGCCATGCCTGTGGAGGATTTCCCAAAACTGTCTAGATTTAATGTTGATCGAAATTTTCTTATCCATTTCCTTGCCCAATATGGAAGAACATCTGGAAACCAACAATCATTTAAGTTTTCACTTTACTGATTCCTTTGTTAAAAAAAGCAGAGTAAACAAAGTCATTTACTTTAATTCCAAAATCTTAATGTATCTCTGGTCTGCCCTATTACATGGTATTGTATCTGACATTGCTTTGTCATATTGCCATTAATATCCTCATCCGTACCTGACATGTCAAGACACCCCCCATTTTTGTCATTATTATTATCATCATTACATTTCTTTATACCGTTTTCATTAGGATTGAAACATTTATTATTTCATCTTATTTTGGTTCTGTCACTTCCTCCATCATCTTCATCCTCTTTTTCTTTGTCTTTATCATCATCATCATCATCATCACTGTCACCTCATCATCATCATCTTATCATCACCATCCTCATTGAAATCACCGCTACCATAATCTCCATCATTATCATCATCATCATCATCATCATCATCATCATCATCACCATCACCATCACCATAACCATCCTCATCATCAACACAATCTTCCTCACTGAAATTATTACCACCACCATCATCAGCAGCATCACCATCATCACCACAACCATCCTCACTATCACCAACTTCTTCCTCATTGAAATCATTACCACCACCACCACCACCACCACCACCACCACCACCACCACCACCACCACCACCACCACCACCACCACCATCATCACCATCATCACCATCATCACCATCATCACCATCATCATCATCATCATCATCATCATCATCATCATCATCATCATCATCAATACCATTATTATCTCCTTCATCCTACTCCTCACTAGACCTGTGCCATATACAGCACATCACTTTCATCGCCATGGCAGTTCCTGCACAGGAATGTATCCCTCTGTAAACTACCAATAGCTGTGCTTCTACAACTTCTGCAATCCTGCTTATCCTGATTAGTCTGACCCATTTCTAATCAGAAATCATCAACCATTTCACATTCTCACCATGTTTTCTCCCACTTCACTTCACTTCACTTCACGTCACACCATCCTACCTTCACAGTAGCATATCATAACTCTATCCAGTATATCATAACTTTATCCTGTGTAGTCACATTTAGACACATATCAAGATTTTTTTATATGCCATATATATTCAACCTTATCAATTAAGTTGCTGGATAAGGGGCACTAATGATTCATGCATAAAACGATTGTCAGCTGACATATATATCTTCTCACTTATGATACACATATCTCTTCAAACCTGGTCGCATACCCTGTATATATATGATATAATTCTTTCAGTTGTTTGTTTCATCCTTCTCTCAACTAGTTTGCCATTATAAAAGTACTGATTACCACAACTAAGATTTTTCAATAGCTCAATACCATATTTAGGTACATTTACTCAGACTACATACTTTACTCTTTGTAAACTACCAATAGTCAATTATATTTTAACATGTACTGCCAAAGCATATTCCACATGATATAAAGAAAAAAAAAAATAAATAAAAAGGTCTTGCATGAGAGCTCACATTCTGTGCAGATACATATATATGTAGAAATATAGTTGCTACTGTGGTCAGTTCTTCCAGAATGTCAGATGAAAGAATAATATAGGACATGGTCGCTTAGCCAAAATTTAATTAAAGATCAGTGGAGATTTCTAGCTTAAGTAATCATATTATGTTAAGAGTTTATTTCCAAGTGGCACATGCAATGAGGTTGTAAAGTTTGATGGCATGCACATATATATTAACGCATGATGATTCATCAATGTCCATGAACTTTACAATTTGCACTTGCATGGATCAAAGCAAGATTTAGCTCTCATACTTGTAGTTGTTAACATGTGAATGGGCAGAATTCGAGCTGGTGACCATTTTCTGTAATTATAACCCAAGATTAACCTCATGCCCTTGCAGGGGATGATGTGTCCATGACTGGAGACCAGTCTCTCCTCACTCCTCAAGAGATCAGAAACATGGGAGATGACTCTGTTGCCAACGACAACCGCCGATCCTGGGAGGAGGATTGGATGAGGGGAGAGCCGGTGAGTGTATTCGAAGAGGAGTCAAGAAGGGTATAATCCAGTTTTCATGGTGTAGAGCTTAATAATAGATTACAAGAACTGAATGGCTGGTTCTGTGAAAGTTGTCATCACCTGTGTCCCAACACGTTAAAATCTCTGTGACACAGCATGGCCTTTATAGGGAAGACTTAGACCCCATTTACAGTGAGTGAAAGGACTGCGCGGCCGAGCCCGGCCTTCATTTCACTGTAAACGCACAAAAGGCCAAATGCAGGACCAAATTCGGCCGCGCATTTGGCCAAGCTCTGGAGGTAGTCTCAGCCGTGGCTCGGCCAGGCCTTTTCTCACTGTAAACGCAAAGTGGGCCAAATGCGGTACCAAATTGCTACCGACGAGCTTCCAGTAACGATAGTTTGTTTACAAGCAAAGCGCCACTACAACAAAATATTGAAAGGTTTGAATTAAAAGCCTGGACCGAGCCCTCCACTGTAAACGGACAGAATCTGCGGGGCCGAGTACCGCAATTGAGGCCGGGCTTGGCCCAGCCCTGCACTGTAAATGGGGTCTTACAGTCGTTTCTCGTATTTGAGCACAATCAGATTTGTGGTCATGTCAATGATCATGCGTGGTCTTTGTCATCCAGGGATCTTGTATAGGCTGTTGAGACAAGCTGAACACTAATTAATGCAAAGAAGGAAGTACAAGCGAAAAATGTATTTTTTTTTTTGCTCTTTTTTCCAGGATATTCAGTGAATATTTCATCAGTATTGAGCTATGCTGACATTCATGAAATGTCATGCTGCCAATTTGGATGTGAACAATGTCAGTCTCTAGGGAAACTCTGCAATGATAATCATCTCCCACTCCACTAATACAGGTCATGAGCTACTACACTGGGGCGGACTCACTGTCTGGTCACTACAATGCCAAGCTGCGCCCAGCGTATAGCCCCACTGGCTACAGCACCATGGACTCGCGGAATAGCACCCTCAACCGTGACTATAGCGCCCCCCTGGGCCGCCAAGATGAGAGCCTGATTGAAGGAGAGATCACAGTGAAGACTGAGGTAACACTTTTCTTTTCTCTTTCTCTTGCTCTCTTCCTCCCTCATCTCTCTCTCTCTCTGTCTATTTATCTCTCTATCTGTCTATCTGTCTGTCTATCTATCTATCTCTCTATCTATCTATTTATCTATCTACCTATCTATCTATCTATCTGTCTATCTATCTATCTATCTATCTGTCTATCTATCTATCTGTCTATCTATCTATCTGTCTGTCTGTCTATCTATCTATCTATCTATCTGTCTGTCTATCTATCTATCTATCTCTCTGTCTATCTATCTATATATCTATCTATCTCTCAGTCTATCTATCTCTTTATCTATCTATCTCTATCTCCTCTCACTCCCTCACCTGACTTCACTGACAGGGCGGGATAAGTACAACTGTACATGGAAAAACAGACAACATGCATTTTTTGTGTGCTGTGTTCATTGGCCAGGAATTGTATATTTCTCAATATACAATGTGCCCATATAACCTCTCTCCAACACCTTTGCAATGTGAAAATGGCATTGAGGGGGAAAAAAAAGAAGAAAAGAAAAGAACAGCACGTCATTATGTACTTATAGACCAATTCGGTTTGGGGAATTTCTAACTGGGGGCTTCAAGTATGCCTAACAAAAGATAGCAAAACATAGCAACACACCTGGCTCATTGCACAACCCATTGAAAGTGCTATTGTTCTTCTTTGGAAGCTCCCCAGTTATGGCCGCCATAAGATACAGTGCTCTGAAGTCAGATCCATCCATAGGTTCTGCCAACAGCTGGCAATGTGGAAATGGCCATAAGGAGAAAAACAGAAGAAGAAAAAAAAAAAACACCAAGTACCAGCTGTCTCTGAATATCATTAAAATGCCTTAATAGGTTGTATCATGCATATGTAATGAACCTGACCAAGGTAGGAATGCCATAGACCAGATTACTAACATTTCAAATTTCATGCATGCTTTTCTGACAATCGTTCTTTTTTGACAACCTGAAAGCTTGCCTGGAGGTTTGCCTGACTAGCAACATCTAATGTATGCAAACTGGATTCCAAGTATTGAAAAGTGCTTTTTGAGGTACAGGTGAGTAGAATAGCTTGTTACTACATTAGGACAAATATCCATAAATTTGCATATGCTGGTCAGCCCATCCATTCACCAGGTGTAGTTGCACAAGCCAACCAAGTTCTCTGTTGTGGAAGAGGCAAAGGAATTATCAGTGTGGAATTTGAAACTTTCTTGTTACAGTCCATGCTGGAGTCTGCACCCCCCTTGCTGAGCTCAACTCCGGCCCGCCCTGTGTCTGGGGAAGCAGTTGTGACAATCAACGGCAAGGCGTACAACATGGGGGATCCCTTCGTCGACGAGAATGGACGCCTGGTCCCCGGCAAGGCCTTCGGGCCCAACGGACGGCCAGTGTCGGTCACTCTTGACAATGCCCCACTCAACAGCATGCCATTTTTCGCAGGGTAAGTGGTGCACATGTCAGGGTGGAGCATATAGAATTTTTTACTGTAGTTCGTTTGTCTTTTGGTACCCCTCGTACATAATGCGTATGAAAACAGAGAAGAAGAAGATAATAAATGTGTGAATTCTGATATGGTACAAGTTGGCTTCTTGTTTAAAGTTTGCAGGAAATTGTTTGCTCATGTTGAACTTTGTCCAGTTATAATATTGCATCATCAGAATATTGATGGAAATTAATGTGGAGAGACAATGAAATCAGCTGCCATTTCCAATAAAGGATTGCAAGGCTAGTTGGTACATGCATATAAATGCCATTCAGTGCCACAGTGGATGTATTTCCAGTCCTCTTCGGAGCTTCAATGTGCGAGGCAAACCCACTTGGAGCCTCATTTGATGCATACCTTGTCATGGCATCAGGTTTTCGGGATGTGATCATACATCATGAATGTTTTTGCTTTCATTTCCTGTAAAACCAGAAATTTTCGCATGCATGAAACTTTCATGAATTTCGTGAGGAGCCAATATTTGCGAAAATGAAATGCACACCTAAGAACCTTGTCTACACAGAGCGCTGAAAGCCAGTGGCAATTTTGCTGATGTTTTGTGCCAGGAAAAAAGCCGTTGGCTCCAATTCACAAAAATTTCATGCTGTGAATGTTTCTGGTTTTACGGTACTTTTTACAACTGTGTCTTTTCTTTGTAATGAGTTAATGTGTCCTTACTGCACATGCTTTGATTTAAAAAAAAAAAAAAAAAAAAATATATATATATCATTTTGACAGTGATGGCTCTCATAGAATCTTGTCTTACCCCTCGCCCAACCTAGATTCCTGATCAGTTTCATCGTGGATGCCCGTGGTGGCACCATGCGCAGCTGTCGCCTGCCGGGCCTCCGGGTGGTGGTGCCGCCCCAGCGGGCCTCGGGCCCCACCCGGGTCACCTGCCGCCTCATCAAGCGGACCAAGCTGACCACCCAGCCCCCTCTCATGGAGAACGAGTCTCTCGCAAGCCGCGTGCTGGAGGTTGGACCTGCCAACACCCAGTTCTTAGGGTAAGCCATAGACCCTGCCCTCTTTCCCGTTCTCCCACCATATCCATCAGTCCCCATATGTACACTGTACTGTACAAAAAGAGAAAAGAGAACACTAATACACAATGTTAACATCTGAGTCCTAAAAATGTAGCATTGCTGTCTAGGGTCAATTAATTTCTTAAATCTAACTTTTTCTCTTTTTTTTTTTCTTTTTTTTTTTTTTTTTTTGGCTGTGTGCATTTGTTATATGTCATCCCATCCCTCACTCATTTTTTCTTTTTGTGCTGAAGCGACTCTTGACTTCAATTAATTCTTTCTTTTATTCCTTCCTTCTTTCTTTCTTCATTTGTTTGTTTTTGAAATTTGCAATTTACCACGGAAAACCTTATGAGGATGATCAAAACCTGAATTACTGAGTGTGTTTATCTGACTGAACAGCTTGTAGCAATGTTAGATGACATTTTGTTGATTCCTTCTTTTTTTCCCACTTCCAAATGCACTTAAAATATAATGTTGTAGGTAAGATGCTTTTATTTCTAACAAATCTCAAAACTGAAAAGTTTGTCTGACATCTTGATACAGAAATGATCAGGGCCCTCTGATAGAGCAGTGGCAACACTAACGAGGATACCCTGGATAAAGAAGACATTATTATTATCAAATGAATATCTGTAGGGTTAATATCAGTGCAGCATAAATTGTTTGTAATGGGGTTTGGTTATTCTGCTTTTGTTTTTGAAGCAATGCTTATCACTCATTTCTGATTTAATTCATTCACAAATCATTTTTGCACAATTCCCTGTTCTGTGTGTAAAATGTTCTAGTCCATCAATATGTTGTCTGTGTAATGTGCTGTTCAACATTTTTGCTGTCCATGTTCTGGTTTTGTTACTGAGGTATGAGCACAATTTTGCAATTGAAATACCAAACAGTAGTTTTCAAATGTATGTTGTACAGTGTATGCAGTTGCATCGGGGCCAATTTTCCATCATGGAATTATCTTTGGAATTTGTTCAGTTTTAGGCTTCTTTGGGTTGTATTAAACTAATATTTTGTGTCGAATGTTGAATAATTTTCAAGGTTTTCCACAGTGCATGTAGTTTAATAATGTGCAGTGACAGAATTGTGTGGTTATTGTACTGATGCCATTGCGTTTGACAGTGTGTTCTAACGTCACAAATGTCTTGTCTTTTTCCCCTCTAAATCTTTCCAATGGATTTGTCTCTCTATCTTCTTCCCATCATGTTTTCATACATATTTTTTCTTTGGACACATAACACTCCCTCACCTCTCACAATTTGTCCCAATCACTTCTCAAAATCCCAAAACACATTGTCCTGTATTTTCTCATCTGATGTCCCGCCCTCATTTGCTATTCACTTTCTACTGTTTTGATTACATTGTTTGACCTTTTGAACATGACCCTTCTGACCTCTGACCTCAGGGGTCTTGGCAATAAAAGCGTGACCTACCCTCCCCTAAACGACGGCGAGTCCTTGTGTAGCAGAATCATTGAAATGGGCCCGTCGGCCGAAAAGTTTTTGCGGTATGTTGGACATCACGGATAAGGCGGAACGACATCAAAGTATCTTGATCTTGTCCTGGTCTTGTGTTGCACTGCATGTTATGAGAACCTCAAATTTATTTTTCTTTCTTTTCTTTTTTTTCTTTGAAAGGAGTTGGAAGATTTAAAAGCATGTCATTTCATAAATTATTCACGAATTCAACACTACACCAAGTGCAAATTGCATATATTGATACAAATTTGGTTGAATGTTTGTGTATTGTGTTTTTGTGCATGCAGTTGCAGTGATTCTTTTTTTTTTTCAATAGTATGATTTTGTCCTCACGCAATTGTACAGGGATGATTACAGAAATAGAAGGGTATTCTTGGCGCAGCAGACTGAATTTGCACTAGACCAGACACAAAGAAGATAGTGTTTGTACGTCTAATACTCAAGATGTGTGGGTTCATTTATTCCAGCATTAGCTGAGAATGGCACCTTGAGTATTGTCTGTATGATGCTTGTAAAACAGCTCAGCATACACAATTTGAGTGTGTAATGCCTTCGTCGAGACCGTACTCTGCTGGAGTTGGCTGGTGAATAGAGGCGTAGTGGCATTAAAGAGAAAGCACCTGCGGTGCACTGCACTATTGCTGGTCAGGAGCTTTCAAACACGCTGTCTATCTGTGCAAACTTGATAATCGGTTCAGTTCTCTCCTAAAATGTTGCAGGTCCAGTAATGCTTCCTCTTATTTTATAGGCAATTGCATTACTCTGATGTACTTAGCAAGAAGAGTGTAAAATTACACACTGAGCATGAGTCATCAAACTCATGCAGAAAAGAAACATCAAAATGCTACCAAAGAAATCTAGTTGCTGAAGTGTATTATCATCGTTCGATCCTGTGTGCGGGGAAAAAAGAGAGACTACAAAATTCAACTTGGTAGTGAGAATGAATGTGGTTGGCGGGAAGGTGGCGCTGTGCATGCCCGTGAAATCTAAAGCTCTAGTTCTGCTCTACTCTTTACTGAATGTGCTGGGTTTGTCTTTGTGTTATTAATCAGTATTCATCTCAGGAGTATTAATAGAATCAAAAAAGTAATCGTCATGGATGAGAAATAGATACTAGCTGTGGACAGTGTGAGGCATGTATATAACATATCTGCATGGGTTTGATGATACATGTACACTATATGAATGCTTCGCATCTTTTTCTATCTACTTTTGGGAAGATTATATACCTGTATCTAGTGTTATTCGCTAATAAATGGTGCAATGTTCATTCTATTTCTCAATACTTAATAAACAAAAAGTGGTGGTAATTACTCATACTGTAGACCGGAGATGTGCATCAGAAGAAGCAACTTAGAATTATTTGCCATGTTCATTGATTAAAAAGAATTGATTTGTAAAGCTGGGGAATTATTGACTGCCGAATTGGTACATTTGAGTTGCTTTTTCCCTTTCCCATCCCAACGTTAGACACCACATTATTTATTTTTTTTCATCCATGATGTACTCATGCCCATTGTAATAAATGTATTCATTACTAATACTCTGCCGCACAACTTCCACACTCGCCTTGTACATCTGCACCATAAGTATGGAAATACCTTTGGAATGATGTCGGTTATTATCTGATTTTTGTGGCACAAGTTAGATCGAAGACCGTTGCAGCCTCCAACATTATTGTTGTTGCTATGGACACACCATCCCACACATCCCCAGCAAGCTTTGATACCTATTAAAACCACTTTGTAGTCCATCTGCTTCACCTTCCCAAACAGATAAGCCCACATTGAATGGATCATCTAAATAGAGTGATATTACTTTTAGTCCACATTCACTTTCATTAAACCCAGAAGTAGAGGGTAGAATGTAGCATAGCTATAGGCTTACATCACAGGAGAGTATATGCACATGGTTGTACTGTCCCCTCTTGGACTGATTTGCAGTTTTGATACAGTCATACAGTTGTACATGTGCAATTAATCTTGTAGTAGTATGTAATGAGACATAGTCATAGCTTACGACAACATTACGCAGTATGACGAAGTTTCTTTGAAGACCTCTTATTCTGATAGTACTGATGATGTAAGGACCACTGTGGGTGTAATCTAGATCCTGGTATCAAAATGTTATGCAAAGTGATTAAGATATCCCTGTTAAGTTAGTTTTATCTTCACAATCTATTTTCATTACTTCTGAATTTATGTCGCTGACAGACAGAATAACGATATCCATGCTTTTAAACAGAATGTGACGAAGATATTAATTAGGCTTCATAGTCTTAACACTGAAATCTTGACTCACTTAATACAATGCATCTGTCCTATTGCAATGCAATGCCAATGTGTCAACTTTGACTTACAGTTACAATGTAACTTCAAGATAAAAACTGTAGGTAATCTCTAGCAGGATGATTGCAAATTTTTGTTCAACTCATATCTCTAGTGTATGTGTTGACATGTTTCTTGAACTAACTTGCATGGTGTGGACTACCTCTCTCGCAGCATCATGTTTTTGTTTTAGTTTTCTTTACTCTTTTTAACCTGAACCAGGCATGTTTTTGAAGTGCATTTTTTTTTTTTTGGTCCCTTCATTCTGAAACGGCTCGAACACCATCTCAAGCTTTAAAGCTCCTCATCGTGTGTGATGAATGACATGTATATACATATATATCCACTCAGTCTCATGGTTTCTATTTTGTTGTTTATGTATTGATGGGGACACAAGCATACTGAAGGACTGTAGAAGCTCTTGGTGTTTACCTTTTAATCAGCTTTAATGGCATGCAAATGACTCGGATATGAGAATATAAAAATTGATTTCTTAAGTGGGTCTTGGCTATTTATGTAGAATATACAGTGTTTGAAATCTGGCAATCTGAAGATATAATGGAAATGACCATTGCCCAGCTTATTATTATTGTTTTGGTGTTGTTGTTTGTTTGTTTTTGTTTTGTTTTTTGTTTTTTTTGGGGGGGGGGGGGCAAAACCAGAGAAGATATCATATACAGAGAGAAATGTTCATACTTACATAACTAAGAACAAAATGTAAACATTAGATGTTTGGGTGTTTTCTTTTTTTCTTTTTATTCTTGAATAGCCATTACCGTGGTTACAGTTCAGAATTAAGTTTGCATCAGGTCTCTTAGAAATAATTCTCAGAGTGCAAATGTCAACAAGATAATCAATACAATGTTGGAAAACTTTGCCTCAGTGTTAGTTTGGGGTTTCCCTTTTCTCCTAGTTACAAAAAGGCTTCTAAAACTTTTGTAAAGAGTGATGAGTCAATTAGTCCTACAATGACTCTGTTCGTGCCTTTTGCTGTGTTTGTCATTGGGGTAAAACAATGTTCTGCATCCTGCATCCAACAGACCTGTACTGATCGAGGTGCCTCACTTCGCCTCTCTGCGGGGCCGGGAGCGCGAGATCGTCATCCTGCGCAGCGAGAACGGAGAGACGTGGAAGGAGCACTCCCTCGACGCCAGCGATGAGGAGATCCAAAAGGCCATGGAGGGATACGACCAGGAGGGTGAGCGGTTTGCCAATAATAATAATGATGATAATAATAATAATAATGATAATGATCATAATAATAATGATTGCAGGAGTGTTGATGATCAAGAGTGATTCATTATGAATACTTTTATCACGGTCCCGGTGAATGGAAGTGTGACTTAGTTCTGAAATATTAATTTTGTGTGAAAACGATCAAAATACACGCAAGAATATTTCCTACCCTAGATCTGTTTGTGAGCTTTGTGAGACAGAAGAGATACTAGGAACTTATGAAGTTTAGAACAATTTGTCAAATAAACATTAATTTTAATCTTGCATGCATGCCAATGGTAGTTTGTGCAAAGAATTTCAAAGCAACTTTGATGGCATAAAAATTGTAGCTGTCACAAATGTACGTTAGAAAATCTGTCGGCCTTTTATTTCTTCCCTTTTGCAGGTTCTGTATTCTACTTACATTTCTGAAGTTCCTCTTCGTATTCTCAAACCTAAAAATCATAATAGGAAAAAAAAGTCACTGATTTGAGCATATGCATACTTAATTACTCTGAGCCTGAAGTTAAATTCTCTCCCTGTCCTACTCGCAGACAATGACCAGTCCAAGAATGCAACTGACCGCCGCCTCTGCCGAATCCTGACCAAAGACTTCCCACAATACTTTGCCATCATCTCACGTGTCCGGCAGGAGACCAACACCATCGGGCCCTCGGGCGGTATGCTCAGCTCCACTGTGGTGCCTCAGGTGCAAGCCGTGTTCCCCGAGGGCACACTGACCAAGAAGATCAAAGTTGGTCTCCAGGTATGAACAATATTCACAACATCCCCTTTGCAGTTTACTTTAACTTGGCAAGTCATTCTGTCTGCCCCAGTTTTCCATAAACTTGCTGTAAGGTAACCTGGGAGAAGGAATATTATGGTCCCACATGAAGGTTGGGATACCGTAAGAACCAGGAGACTCATCCCTGTGACATGTAATTGTCAATAAACATACCACGTAGTACGTGCAGTCAACCCTCAGTGCATATATGTGAACTCCTTGTTTATAATACACCATCATTGAGTTCTTGAAAATAGTGACACACTCTCATGTAAGAGCTGCAATCTGTAATGCCAAATGTAACAAGATGCATGAATTGACTAAGAATGATAAGGGAGACACACAGCTGTGAGTCTATCAGTGTAAACTACGTAGGAAATTGTGTTTAACCTGTGGATATTGGTCAGCCAATTAGTGTGATGTACTGAACTCTTTAGTTTAGCCAGGATGTAAATCTAAAAAATGACCAGGGCAAGAAAGTGAGAAAACATTTCTTTCGTTCTGATGTTTTCAGTTGGTTATTCCATGAATTTTAAGACAAGCTTAAACCATTCCTAGTGGTGCTAGATGGATCCAGAAACCATTTGAAATTGTCTTCTACTGCAGGCCCAGCATGTTGGGAATGACGTAGTCAAGAAGGTGCTCGGCAACCGTGTCATGGTGAGCCCCATTGTCACCATTGAGCCGCGGAGAAGGAAGTTCCACAAGCCCATCACGGTGACTATCCCTGTCCCCACGGCCTACAACCAAGGCAACATCAATGGCTATGGGTGGGACACACCCACCCTCAGGCTGCTTTGCAGTATTACAGGTAAAGTTGCTCAGTCAACATGCCTCCCCCCCCCCCCCCCCCCACATGCTTACATACAGATGTACATGTGAATATACAGTGCCGACCGCGGGAAACGTCACACTTTTCCGAGATCTGGACGAGGCCACTGACGCGTATCCCCGCGGGTACCCGCGGGTATACGCGTTCAGTGGACGAGTCCATCCGCCCGCACGGATAATCCATCCTCGGGAATTTGCGTCTCGATTGACGCGGGTTGGACGAGGGTGGACGAGGGTGGACGAGGGTATTCAAGGGCACATTCCCGTTAAGCTTTATTTTGACCGCTCAATCAAAATACATTTCATGGAGTTCCGACTTTGCCCATTTTCATCAAATTCCGATTTCAGGGGCTTCTTTTCGATTTAATCACACTCTGATGTCCACTGCCTTGATTGTTCGCTACTTTCTAAAGAAGTACACCTGCGGAAGTTGTGCACATGCGTTCATCACTCAAGTATCAATAATTATTAGAACATATCGACATCGGTTACGATCATCTCGCTATTCACGACTTTTAACGACCTGCGCCACCAAAATTTCATTGCTGAAAATTCGGTGGCCCAATCGGGCTACAAAAAAAGTCGGATGTTTGCCTTTACTTTTGAAAATGAACAGCGGTAACAGTCGGCTCCGTAAGCCCCAAAAATGAATGTCGCATGTTTACTTTTGATTTTAGAAATGAATCACGGTGACATTTGACTCCGTATGATACTGGAATAAATACCGAATGTTTGCTTTGGCGTTCGGAAGTGAATGATAATATTCAACTCCGTAAGACGATAAGATAAATGCCGGATGTTTGCTCTTACGTTCGAAAGTAAATAGCAATAACATTCAGCTCCGGAAGATGCTTGAGTAGGCTATATGTCGAATGATCCCTTTGACGTTCGGAAATGAATAACCAAAATATTCAACTCCGTACGATGATAAAATAAAAGACGGATATTTGCTTTTACTTTCGAAAATAAATAGCAATAACATTCGGCTTCGGAAAATGCTAACATAAATGTCAGATGATTGCTTTTACGTTCGGAAGTGAATAGCAGTAATATTCTGCTCCATACGATGCTAAAATAACTGTTGGATGTTTTTTAGATTTCGAAATAAATAACAGTAACATTCAGGTGCGTTCGGTGGTAAAATTAATGTTCAATGATTGCTTTGATGTTCGGAAATGAATAACAATGACATTCAACTCCGTATATACGTTTATAAAATATACAATGTATATCTGATGTTTGCTTTTACGTTCGGAAGTAAATAGCAATAACATTCAGCTCCCGAAGGTGCTAAAGTAAATGTCGAATGATCCCTTTGACGTTCGGAAATAAATAACAAAAATATTCAACTTCTTACGATAATAAAATGAATGACGGATGATTGCCTGTACTTTCGAAAGTAAATAGCAATAGCATTCGGCTCCGGAAGATGACAAAATAGATGTCAGATGATTGCTTTTACGTTCGGAAGTGAATAGCAGTAATATTCTGCTCCATACGATGCTAAAATAACTGTCGGATGTTCGCTTTTAAATTTCGAAATGAATAACAGTAACATTCACCTGCGTTCGATGGTTCGGAAATGAACACAATAATATTCAACTCCGTGTATACGATGATAACATAAATGTCTGATGTTTGCCTTTATGTTCAAGAGTAAATGGCAATAACATTCAGCTCCGGAAGATGCTAAAATAAATGTCGAATGTTTGCTGTGACGTTCGGAAATTAATAACAAAAATATTCAACTCCGTATACTGAGTATACGATTTTGCGTTCGGAAGGGAATAGCAGTAATGTTCTGCTCCATACGATGCTAAAATAACTGGCGGATGTTCGCTTTTAAATTTCGAAATGAATAACAGTATACATTCAGCTGCGTTCGATGGTTCGGAAATGAACACAATAATATTCAACTCCGTGTATATGATAACATAAATGTCTGATGTTTGCTTTTATGTTCAAGAGTAAATAGCAATAACATTCAGCTCCGGAAGATGCTAAAATAAATAACGCATGTTTGTTGTGACGTTCGGAAATGAATAACCAAAATAACTCCGTATATACGATGATAAAGTAAATGTCTGATATTCGGTTTTACGTTCGAAATATAACAATAACAATCAGCTCCCTTCGACTTTCGGAAATGAATGATAATAATATTGAACTCCGTACGATGTTTAAATAAATGTCGGATGCTTGCTTATAATTTATATTGCTATGTACTTTCGCAAATAAATAGCAATAACATTCGGCTCCGGAAGATGCCAAAATGATTAATGTCACATGATTGCTTTTACGTTTGGAAGTGAATAGCAGTGTTCTGCTCCGTACTATGCTAAAATAAATGTCGGATATTTGCTACATGTGTATTACATTTCGAAATGAATAGTAACATTCGGCTGCGTTTGATGGTAAAAAACAAAACAAAAACAAAACAAAACAAAACACACACACACAAAAAAAAAAAAAACTGTCTGATGTCTGCCTTGACGTTCAAAATTCGGCCCCATACGATATGATGAAATAATTGTCAGATGACTCATTTCACTTTCGCAAGTGGACAACAGTGACATTCGGCTCCGTACGATGATAAAATAGATGTCGGATGTTTGCTTTTATATTTGGAAATGACTAACTGTTAAATTCTGCTCCGTATACGACAGAGCTGCCAACCTTTCGAAGCACAAATTAGTACTCAGCAGCTCCAAAATTCGTGTTTTCCACCAGAATTCGTATTTTTTTTCAATCTCCCTCTTTTGCTATGAGGCCTACAGGCTCTAAACATAACGTTATGACACATGCCGAAGCATCCAGCTGGTCACCAGCACGATAAAGATTCTAAACTACGCAATGTTCAGCGTTGATTGATTGCTTTCTCGCAATGTGTACAAGTGCAAGTTTGTACCTCCAAAATCTTTCTGGGCTGATTATGGAAGCTTCCATTTTCTAGCAGGGGACGGGGAATGCTTGATCTTCTCAAGAGAGCTTCTGTTTGAGCGGATGCAAAACTCTGTTCTGTGTTTCCAATTATGTACTATCAAAACATAATCATGCGTTGTTTTCAGGCTTTTTTCATTTTATTGGATTTTAAACATCAGTATTCTTCGAAGTATTCCAATTCCTTTTCCCCTGACTGGAATCGGAAAGTCTGCTATAACGATGATCGCAAAATGCCGCGCTGTGTGTGGAAGCGCCGATGTGGTGCAAACACGTGGCTTCATTTTCAAGTTTAAATGAATGCGCCATGTGCTCCTGCCTATAAGAGGTTACTGCAAGTTCGATGGATCGAATGCGCCATAGCTGAGCTGAGCTGAATGGCTTGTTTACGGTAAACATGCAATTTACGTTCGATATGAAGAAATCATTACGTCTTTCACGAGGGAAAAACACACAAAACAAACAAACAAAATGCACCCACGAACGAATGTTGATAGCCAAAACTTTGAAAAGTAATAAGCAGTTTTGATGCGCGTGAACTGAAATTAATTGTCCTTACACGTTGTATTTTGCTGTCTAACCAGGTGATGACTGCATCTCATTGGACCTTCTCGTAGTGAATTTGTCTGGGCATACGAGACCTTTCATGTATTTCTGTGATTGCATTTTTAATTGACTAATAATCAATCCTTTTGTTATTGTTCAGGGAACATTAGATATTCGATCAAGTACACTATAATCGACTCTTCGATGTTCCCTACTATGCGCCAAAAGAAAGGCTATAGACATAGAATCATGATATCTTTGGAATTATTCCTTTAATTCAACTAATGAGCTGGTTCTTCGATCGATATTTCCAGGATACTTACACGCTGTTTATTCCAATGCGCGCATTCTTTCGTCTGGCACGCACCTGGGTGTGGCACCTGCTTTTGTGGAAATTTCCACAAGGGAGAGGGGTGGGGTGTCAAGTTTCTTCGAGCCGAAGAGACTGCATACACAATCTCTTCGCTTTTATTTATTGTCATTCGTGTTTTCGCCTTATTCTTTGCTGATATTGAACATTTAGATTTAACTTTACGAAAGTTGCTATAGCACATGGTTCGTTTTGTTGTGAGGTGTACGTAATTTCTTTTTTTTTTTAATCATTCTTGAGAGGGGAAAGAAGAGTAAGGGGGAAAGAAGACTAGAGGGAAAGGGAAATAAAACAAACGTCACGTACGCTAAGCATTCACAGGAAGCCGTCTTTTTACACCAGTCACCAGCATAGTTATCATCACTATCAGACATCACTCAAGATCATTTTAGCCTTTTCCTATGATCAACATTAAGAAACACGCATAATCCCTCGAGATAAATACCTAGGAAACTCATAGTTACGTTCAGACGGCAGGCCCTAACCTCGAGGTTAGGAAACAAATACAAAGTATCAACACTTCCCAACAACACAAACATTTAGAAAAGACAACAAATAGCACATCGAAGCGGCTGGGATCAAACTCCGTCGCTTCGATTGCAGCGAAGCGGAGAAATCGCCGTTACGAAAATAACAGTGCGAGACACTAAGAGAATAACGTTTAAATACTTCAAAGTATAAAGGGAACAGATAAAGTGATATAAAATGTAAGAAATCGTACTAAACGAGGTGTGAGAAACGACGGAAATAAAACGAAGTTTAGTAGTAAGCTTAGGCCCTAGCAAAAGTTTTGCAGCACCGAAAGCTACGCGAAAATAAACACACAAAACTCGGTATTGCGACGAGATCCTATGGGATCAAGTCAATAAACGATACAAAACAAAGGAAATTGATTCATTTTGACGGGAAAATAGTTTGTTATAAGTATTCTGTTATATGAAATCTCCTTTAATAGGCCTAGAAATAATCGAGTTTCCACGATACTCTGGAAAGAAAGTTCGAACGCTTTTCACCTGCACATATACTGCAGAGGGCAGTGCACATCAGTCATCAATACACGAACAGAAACTCACCTCTACAACTTCCTCGCAGAAAATGATGCAATAGCGTTATAAAAAAAAAAAACACACAACACTCTAAAAATCATTTCGTACTTGGGAGGCAAGGGACAAGAGGATGAAAAGAAGAGAAAAAGTAGACATTGCACAACGGGACGCTTTCACCCCGCCTCATACGGTACTGTAGTGGCAGCTGGCTACAGTGTGTAGACACTCCCCAGCCGGCCGGCCACACATTGGGATACCACGGCGATCCATGTAAACATCCAGGGTCCGTAGGCGACAGGGATTCACGCGCGCGAAGTTCTGTTCGGTGTACACAGTACGCAAGCAGCGATATGCGTGTGCGCACATTTTTCTATTCAGCGCTTTCCACATACGGTGCGTACGCAATGCATCGATATCCCAGCTGAATACAGATAACATGGCACATGCGACGTGCGTTTGCGATATTTTTACCCATTATTTTTCCCCACTGTGAATTCGTACTTTCTAAGGACGTTTTCATATTGTCGTATTCCCTTCGATTTTTCGTATACGAATTTTTCGGAACGGTTGGCAGCTCTGGTACAATGCTAACATAAATAACAGATTATTGCTTTCACATTTGAAAATGATTAATGGTATACATAGGCTCAGTATGATGCTTAAATAAATAGAGGATGTTTGCTTCACATTCGGAAATCAATAAGGGTAACATTCAGCTCCATAAGATGCTAAAATGAATGTCGGTTGTTTGCTTTTATACAGTGTATTTGAAAATGATTAACGGTAATATTCGGCTCCGTAAGGTTCTAACATACTATAGTAAATGTTGGATGATTGCTTTTACAATCAGAAATGAATAGCGGTAACTTTCGGCTCTTTACAATGCTAAAACAAACAATCTGGAAATGCTCCCACTTTCTCATCCCAAAAGTAAGCTATGACCACCTATATAGGCATCAACTTTTATAATTATCTATAAGCCTATTTGCTAAATCTTAGAATTCAGAATAATGGTGATAAGATGATCTACTTTTGTATTCATTTATTTTAGACATGGGTACCTGTCACGTCAGTAATGCTTAATAATTGTTTTTAGTAGGACCGATTTAGTTTTTCCTATGTTTTTCTTGATTTTTTTGGCCACCAAAAAAAAAATAGAAATCAATGATTTTGGTGGTCAAAAATAAAAATTAGTTTGGAGCCCTGCGATATCATTGGGCTCATCATTACTTAATCTTTCCCATGATACGCTAATATTTATATCATCAATCTGCCGACGTCATCCGACAATTCATGATTAAAACCTTTTTTTTTCATCGTCCGTAACCCAACTTTGAACACAGACAGGGTGTTCTTTCTCATTCTAGAGTAATGAAGGAGCGCACTTTCGGCTGTGATCTAAGTCCTATTATCGATGTCGCCGTTTAGTGATCTAAACTTCAGCTTTGCTGAACTGTTCAATGTCTTGAGCAGGAAGCGAAAACAATGGCTGGACTAAGGAACCTTCGTTTTTAAAAGGGGGAAATAGAAACAAAAAACAACACTGAAACCGAACAGGCCGGCCGAGCATTGTTTAGGTTAACCACGCGTGGTGATAATCGCGCCCATTGATCGCTCTGTCCAGCTGGCTTAACCCTATTCTAACTGGGAGGAGTTTTTACTGGGGTGACCCCCTCCCCCCCCCCCCTTCAGATCTCGGCCACCGATCGCGCGATCGCTGCGAAATTTTTCCTGAAGATAGAGCTGGATGTCAACTACAAGATTACATGGTCATACAATAGAAAAATATTGCCTTTCTATTTTTAATAAATTGATGCAAAGTTGTGCATGAAATCATATTTTCACCTATAACTCCATAAAAAAGACTGAAGTATTGCTAAATTTTTGTGTCAAAATTCCTCAAGACATATAAACCAATTTTCATTTAAAAATAAAGCACAGTCAAAACCAATTTCTTGTTTTTTATTGTTTTGTTAATTTCTTATGTATTTTATTGTTTTTTCGACCTTGTGTTTTCTGTTGTTTTTCAAAATTTGTTGCAGGCACTTTTTCAGGCTTATCTACACTATATAGAATTGATTAATTTCAATGGTTCAAAGATGAAATACTATAATTTATATCAATTTAACCCCAAAAACACAATTTACATTCAATTTGCACACGATATCATGAATTTGAGCTGTTTTCCGGTTGACATGGTCTCAAAATATGCGGAAGACTTCAATGAAAAAAGTTGTGAAACGACGCGGCAAAATCTTTGCTCGTTGCAGAATCGTGACGCGAAACGTGGGGGGGGGGGTCAATTTGACCCCCCCCCCCCCCCCCCCCAGTTAGAATAGGGTTAAGAGTATGCATATTGACCAAAAATAGTCAGAGGGATGCTAATTTACTCTTACAAGCTATCGCTACTATTTAAGTTGAAAACTGGAACTTTCTGAAAGGTTAAAGATGATCGTAAAATCAGTTCTGGCTACAGGATTTTATAATAATTATAATAGCATACAACATGTACCAAGTTTTCATCGTTTACCTGTCTTATCACTCCAAAGCAGTTCAGCTTAACTGTTGGCTTATAGAAGTGATCATCAATCCGTAAGGATTAGTCAGATGAATTCATGAATTCACTTTATGCATCACGGCTAATCGAACTATTCAACATCGTTGAAGTAACCATACTTTTTTATTTTCATAGTTCAAACTATTTCTTAACATTTATATGCAAAACGAAAGTACTCTACACGTTTTTCAAAATGCTCAGATGTAGTGAGTCAATTCCACAAAGATTGCATTACGGCAACCTTTACTGACCTAAACAAGTTTTCTATAGAGCTATCAGTTCTATTATAATGGCATTCTGATAACTTCGACTGCGTTTTGAAGTCGTACCGAGCACAGCATTCAAAACAACGGGTTCCTCAGGTCCTCTTTAGGTACTGGTATACTTGCTAAAAGCATTCTCTTTAGCTTCCATTGACAACAACATGGGAGGAGAATGGAAGCGATCAACTTTCTCGGTAAATGAGGCTTTTCGTATATAGCACGCATTGCGTGCCTCTTTCTTTTTTCTGTTTCTGTTGTTTCAAACTACACTGCAGCCGACACACAACACAAACACACCAAAGTTTACATTCAGGCAACCGTATTTTGGTATTGGTTAGAATCGAATTATATCTGTCTTGTGATTGGCTAATTATCTGTAGCAAAAACAAAACAAAACAAAACAAAACAAAAACAAAAACAAACAAACACAAAAATGCTGAAAACTGCTTATCGAATATCAGTGGCGTGCCAAAGGAGTAAAATGGAGTCTATACTCTAAAGGGGCCTGAGCTTTTGATTCCAAAAGAATCTTCGTCAGAGGCAAAATGATAATCAGGCAGGGAAAGCAATCACATTATAAAGAAGTTCACACAACACGAACAGTCAGGGACAGGCTAGGGACACGGAACAAAGAAAACAAAAGGAGAGGATGGGAGGTCATGGGCAAGGAGGCCAACAGGTGAAGGGAGGGGGATTAAAGCAGGAGGGTGGATAGACAAAAGGCATAGGAGGGTCAGTGATAATCCTGAGTGCCATGGGGGTGCATCCATTTAAGAATGAATTTTCTCACACACCCAAGCTGTCGCCATTTATGTGTGTGCGATGAAGCGTTAACGCCGTCGCTATAAAGCAGGACTGTTGCATCATGGGGGGGGGGGGGGAACGGGTTGTGAGCTTGAACATAACCTGAACTTTAAGGGCGATTTTCTTTTTTTTTCCTTCTTCTTTTATGACTTCTAGGGATGCGGAAAGGGGTTGTTTCATGTATTATTGTAAAGATAAAACTATACAATGTATGTAGAATTCAAGTATTTATATATACATGTGTAGACATGCCTAAAATTTCGTTTACTGCGACATACGCATTTCGACCGAGCGCATCACGACCTGTATGGACTACGCACATGTATTCTTTTATCTTGCGCTCTGCTTTTGTGGGAATTTCTTCAAGCATAGGTGTCAGGTTTTCCTACGTTACGTCTGCGGTCATTAATTCCATATTTGTTAGTTTGTCTGCTTTCTTATTCTGTGTTTATGCATTTTACTTGAACTTAAAGGTCTAGACATTTCGTTTGCTAAATGCACGCGAGTCACGTTGCATTGTATGATGTATTTTGTTTCGTTGACCATTCATGAGAAGCGTTTCTTTGAGCAAACTCTCTTTTCACACCAAAATCACTTATAGAAGGTAGTCATCCACATTGGTTATCAAAATGATAATTCCGTCATTTTCCTTTCGTTCAGAAACAGGAATCAGAATTCTCAACACGTCATCCACATTGGTTATCAAAACAATTCCGTCATTTTTCCTTTCGTTCAGAAACAAAAATCTGTTATTCTCAACACGTTATTACAAAAATTACATCTCACAGCAATAATAGGGCCTACTATATTATAGAACCAACTCATCGCAGCAAAATGACACATTACGGTTACGAGGACATACACAATGCTTGAACAAATTGCTTCAAAATGTAGAAACAGATGAAGTGACATAACAAGAGAAAGGGCGCACCGAAAGAGGTACACTGTATCAAGATCAACTAAGATAAACTCTAACAAAAAAGAAGAAGAAGGAGGAAACTATTCCCCCCCCCCCACACACACACACACACGCACACACATACACACAAACGAGTAGATACACAAAGGTCATATGTTTACCTTTGGGAGCAGTGATTTAAAAGATGTTTTAGATATCACATGTGATGCATAATAGGTCCGTTGTGCAAAGCATCCTACATAATTTTTTGTAATAAAGCCTAGAATATAAGGAGATATCAGTATTTCTCTTATAGATTGTAAAGAACCTTCGGAATTAGGACCTTTGTTTCATTTTCGGATTAACGAACCTTCGGCATAACGAACCTTATTTCATTTTTTGATAAATGAACCTTTGGAATAACAAGTTACAAACCTCATATTTTCGGATTAACGGACCTTCGGAATAGCGAACTGTAACCGTTCACATAGTGTACTGTATTTTCGATCATACGGATTCAATTTTTTTTCCAGCAGTTGTTTCTATCCCTATAACTCACATTTCAGAACTATGGGGGTTTTGTTTCATGTACGTGGTGAATTAATACGCCTTTAATGCAAGAGCAAAAACATGGGAAAGTTTGAATGCTTTTCACGTGCACAGATTCTGATAGGTATTATCCCGTAACAGGGGCGGATCCAGGAATTCCGTAAAGTGGGGGCGCGTTTACAAAATTAAAGGGGGGCGCACGTACCCCTCCCCCATTTTTTTATTTTTTTATGCCTCCGCCAACGAAGTGGCCGGAGGCATTATGTTTTCGGGTCGTCCGTCCGTCCGTACGTCCCGTTTTGTTTTTGTCGATATCTCAAGAACCGTGTGGTGGTTTTGCATCAAACTTGGTATGAGGGTATATCCTTGGGGGATGATACTTTGTGTGGATTTTAGGGTCACAGGGTCAAAGGTCAAAGGTCACAGGTTATTTTGTGAAAAAAAAATTGAAATTTCATGTTTTTCTCCATATCTCGCAAATGGTTCAAGGTATCTTCATGGAACTTAGTATATATGCTTGTACCGATGGGCAGTGATTATCTAGGGAAGTTGGGGGTCATGGGTCAAAGGTCAGGGGTCAAAGGTCAAGGTCAACTCCTCAAAATATAACTACTTTCCTTATATTTATGCAGTGCCTGAAGGATTTTTTTAAAACTTGATGTATGCATGTATAACCCAATATATATTCTGTGGGAAGTTTCTTGCCAAAAGGTCAAAGGTCAAAAGGTCAAAGGTCAAGTGAAAGTGCTAAATTGCACTTTTTCCTCCATATCTCAAAAATAACTCAAGGTATTGTCATGAAACTTACATATTTATGCATGTTCTACCTAACAGTGATTCTCTTTGGAACTGTGGGGTCAAAGGTCAAAGGCCAGGTTTCGATAATACTATTTTACCATTTGATACTGAAATTATACTTTTTCTCAATACCTTGAAAATTACTCAATGCATAAACTTGTAAAAGGGTCAAAAGTCAAGTGAAAATCATCAGTTCTCCCAAATTCCTGCACTCTTGATGTTTTAATCATTCATCCAATTGAACCTAGTTCTAGGAAAGTGAACATTCAGCACATTTGTGGCAAACCTGTCATTTTAATATTTTGCCAATTGTGTGAAACTGTCATCACACATTGTCAAGACATTGTACTATAGACCTATTAGGAGAACCATGTATTATGGCGGAGGCATACACCAGTCGCCGTAGCGACATTTCTAGTTTTTACATTTCTTTTGTTTCAAAAAAAAAAAAAAATAAAGGGGGAGGGCGGGCGCCGGTTGCGGTCCTCCCTGGATCCGCCCCTGCGTAACCAAGTAAGTTTGAGAGAGAAAAGTTTGAGCCAAAAACACAGCGTTGACAAGTACTACCACAAATTGCATAGTACACAGTACGAGAAAGTATACAGCACGAGATCTCTAGTTTGATTTTCATTTCGCTTCGAATAGTAGACGAGCAGTGACAATCCGTCAAAGTGCTAACTACAGCTAGGGCCTAGCGGCACAGTTTACAGGTCTACCTTCTGTTCACTGCATGGTACACATAAACAAGAACAAAAGCGTTTTCTTCTTTTGCATGTTAGCATGGGGACGATAGTGAATTAAGTTCACCAAGATTCAATGTTTGTAAACAAGAAAGCAGCGCGGAGCAAAGACCTCAGATCGTTGTTATAGCACACGTGCATCTATTGTGGTAACATTTTAATCAACGCACCAACACCATCTGAACATACTCAACGATCATGCCACACAATCACTGTGAAGGGGAAATGTTCAGCAACAACAAGAGCACGAGTATGTAGCCTACCATATACTGCACGCGCATTCATTCCGTGAGTGCCAAACACAAGCTAGAAACACACGCAATAAAGAAACATCGCAAGTTCGTGAACTGAGGGACCCTTTTTTTGTCTTATATCTTAACAAGATAAAGACGTGATTTCGGGTGCTGTTCGTTATTCCGAAGGTTCGTTATTCCGAAGGTTCGTTTATCCGAAACACATAAATTCCCTAAACCATAGAGGTTCGTTAATCCGAAAACGAAAAAAGGTTCGTTAATTCGAACATTTGCGGCGTTATTTCAAAGGTTCGTTAATCCAAAAATGACATAGGGTTCGTCATTCCGAAGGTTCGTTAATCCGAAAATGAAATAGGGTTCGTTATCTCGAAGGTTCGTTGATCCGAAATGATATAGGATCCGAAATGATATAGGGTCCGTAACGAACCTTCGAAGTAAGTCGAGCTTTGTTTCATTTTCGGATTAACGAACCTTCGGAATAACGAACCTTATTTCATTTTCGGATTAACAAACCTTCGGACTAAAGAACCTTACTAACGAACCTTCGGAATAACGAGCTGTAACCGTGATTTCATATCCAATTTGTTTAATTGGACCTTTTAAAAGCTATGACTGTATCGAATCATTGAGAGCAATGAAATTTAACGGCCTTCTGTCCGCCGTATCAAAAGTGTGATGATAAAGGGGATGTGCGCATTGTCATTCGAAATACATGTAACTACATGTAACTCTACATTTAAGTAATTAGTCTGATTATTATATAGAAACTGATTTTGGGATTGATAGTCACTACTGACAGTTTTTATTCTCGTAAACGGCACCTGTCAATCTCACAGGCGTCAAGTCGAAGCACTCACACGTCATGAATTGACCATAACGTAAAAACGACAGAACTCTACACACAAGAGTTCTGTGATAAAAACACGCTGGGCACACAAGATGAGTATGTTGGAACCACATGGCGCACTCACTGCTGGCAGGGCAAGCACGTGCTTTGCTCATCGAACTGATCGTTTTTATAGCGATCATAATATCGCTGCACAGCAGAGATTCGTATTCCAATGCACAGTAGGCCTACTCTCTCTCTCTCTCTCTCTCTCTCTCTCTCTCTCTAAAAAAAAATGAAAACATTCACACTTGAAGTGGTGGATACATTTAAAACGGAGTCAATTTAGAGTGAATTTGGAGTGAATTTTGAGTGAAAATGTTCATTTTCACTCGGAGTGACCTCCGGGATCACTCGAAGATTTTGGAGTGCTATTGATGTAGCGCGATTCCGCTGCTTAAATGCATTCAGTTTTGCTCATAATCATTGATTTCATCCTTCTTTTTTTTTTTTCTTGGAAAGCAAGCACTCCTTAAAGAGGGAAAACCCCGATTGGACAAATTGCGACGTAAACATGCATTGACATAGTTATGTGATACGTATAAACAATTTATCATGAAAGGAGAGAAGGGTACCTACAGTACATGTATCCAAGATAAACATTATGCATGCACGTGTAGTACCACTTCTCGGGGACTCGAGTGAAGTTAAACGCAGCTTTGTTGATTACATAATGCCACTCTGGTGGTTTCGCCATACCCTTCTCTCTCTCCTACGTTTTCTTTGTTTTCTCCCTCTCTTTGTCTTTTTCTTTTTTCCCTACAAATCGTGTACTTTAAGAATAGACAGACGGTGTTAAACTTCAACTCAAGTGGCTTCTTAAGATCTGCGCCTCTTTCATCCATCTTAGGGACCGTGACACTATTGTGAATGACACAATTAAAAGCATCACACAAGGACTTTCACGCCTCGTTAGACCTTTAAGACTCAGATCTTTTTCTTTCTTTTTGTGTGTGTGTGTGTAGACGTGGACGCCATTGGGAAATATCAAGCTCGAGACAATAAGTGGCCACTTACAATATAATGACCGACCGATGTTGAAGGTAGATTAAATCAGTAACTAAGTCAGAAATTGGGGAACCAGTAAATAAATAGGCAGCGATCGACACTTCGACGGTTTGCCAATCTAATGTGCAGCGATCGACGTCGAAAGTGTCAATCAAATACGTTATTTACGGTCGACGTCGAAGGTTGATAAAATCAGTAAGCAGCGATCGATGTCGAAGGTTGATAATCGGATGGGTGCTGTTCGTTATTCCGAAGGTTCGTAATTACGAAGGTTCGTTTATCCGAAACACATAAATTCCCTAAACCATAGAGGTTCGTTAATCCGAAAACGAAAAAAGGTTTGTTAATTCGAACATTTGCGGCGTTATTTCGAAGGTTCGTTAATCCAAAAATGACATAGGGTTCGTCATTCCGAAGGTTCGTTAATCCGAAAATGAAATAGGGTTGGTTATCTCGAAGGTTCGTTGATCCGAAATGATATAGGATCCGAAATGATATAGGGTCCGTAACGAACCTTCGAAGTAAGTCGAGCTTTGTTTCATTTTCGGACTAACGAACCTTCGGAATAACGAACCTTATTTCATTTTCGGATTAACAAACCTTCGGACTAAAGAACCTTACTAACGAACCTTCGGAATAACGAGCTGTAACCGTGATTTCATATCCAATTTGTTTAATTGGACCTTTTAAAAGCTATGACTGTATCGAATCATTGAGAGCAATGAAATTTAACGGCCTTCTGTCCGCCGTATCAAAAGTGTGATGATAAAGGGGATGTGCGCATTGTCATTCGAAATACATGTAACTACATGTAACTCTACATTTAAGTAATTAGTCTGATTATTATATAGAAACTGATTTTGGGATTGATAGTCACTACTGACAGTTTTTATTCTCGTAAACGGCACCTGTCAATCTCACAGGCGTCAAGTCGAAGCACTCACACGTCATGAATTGACCATAACGTAAAAACGACAGAACTCTACACACAAGAGTTCTGTGATAAAAACACGCTGGGCACACAAGATGAGTATGTTGGAACCACATGGCGCACTCACTGCTGGCAGGGCAAGCACGTGCTTTGCTCATCGAACTGATCGTTTTTATAGCGATCATAATATCGCTGCACAGCAGAGATTCGTATTCCAATGCACAGTAGGCCTACTCTCTCTCTCTCTCTCTCTCTCTCTCTCTCTCTCTCTAAAAAAAAATGAAAACATTCACACTTGAAGTGGTGGATACATTTAAAACGGAGTCAATTTAGAGTGAATTTGGAGTGAATTTTGAGTGAAAATGTTCATTTTCACTCGGAGTGACCTCCGGGATCACTCGAAGATTTTGGAGTGCTATTGATGTAGCGCGATTCCGCTGCTTAAATGCATTCAGTTTTGCTCATAATCATTGATTTCATCCTTCTTTTTTTTTTCTTGGAAAGCAAGCACTCCTTAAAGAGGGAAAACCCCGATTGGACAAATTGCGACGTAAACATGCATTGACATAGTTATGTGATACGTATAAACAATTTATCATGAAAGGAGAGAAGGGTACCTACAGTACATGTATCCAAGATAAACATTATGCATGCACGTGTAGTACCACTTCTCGGGGACTCGAGTGAAGTTAAACGCAGCTTTGTTGATTACATAATGCCACTCTGGTGGTTTCGCCATACCCTTCTCTCTCTCCTACGTTTTCTTTGTTTTCTCCCTCTCTTTGTCTTTTTCTTTTTTCCCTACAAATCGTGTACTTTAAGAATAGACAGACGGTGTTAAACTTCAACTCAAGTGGCTTCTTAAGATCTGCGCCTCTTTCATCCATCTTAGGGACCGTGACACTATTGTGAATGACACAATTAAAAGCATCACACAAGGACTTTCACGCCTCGTTAGACCTTTAAGACTCAGATCTTTTTCTTTCTTTTTGTGTGTGTGTGTGTAGACGTGGACGCCATTGGGAAATATCAAGCTCGAGACAATAAGTGGCCACTTACAATATAATGACCGACCGATGTTGAAGGTAGATTAAATCAGTAACTAAGTCAGAAATTGGGGAACCAGTAAATAAATAGGCAGCGATCGACACTTCGACGGTTTGCCAATCTAATGTGCAGCGATCGACGTTGAAAGTGTCAATCAAATACGTTATTTACGGTCGACGTCGAAGGTTGATAAAATCAGTAAGCAGCGATCGATGTCGAAGGTTGATAATCGGATGGGTGCTGTTCGTTATTCCGAAGGTTCGTAATTCCGAAGGTTCGTTTATCCGAAACACATAAATTCCCTAAACCATAGAGGTTCGTTAATCCGAAAACGAAAAAAGGTTTGTTAATTCGAACATTTGCGGCGTTATTTCGAAGGTTCGTTAATCCAAAAATGACATAGGGTTCGTCATTCCGAAGGTTCGTTAATCCGAAAATGAAATAGGGTTGGTTATCTCGAAGGTTCGTTGATCCGAAATGATATAGGATCCGAAATGATATAGGGTCCGTAACGAACCTTCGAAGTAAGTCGAGCTTTGTTTCATTTTCGGACTAACGAACCTTCGGAATAACGAACCTTATTTCATTTTCGGATTAACAAACCTTCGGACTAAAGAACCTTACTAACGAACCTTCGGAATAACGAGCTGTAACCGTGATTTCATATCCAATTTGTTTAATTGGACCTTTTAAAAGCTATGACTGTATCGAATCATTGAGAGCAATGAAATTTAACGGCCTTCTGTCCGCCGTATCAAAAGTGTGATGATAAAGGGGATGTGCGCATTGTCATTCGAAATACATGTAACTACATGTAACTCTACATTTAAGTAATTAGTCTGATTATTATATAGAAACTGATTTTGGGATTGATAGTCACTACTGACAGTTTTTATTCTCGTAAACGGCACCTGTCAATCTCACAGGCGTCAAGTCGAAGCACTCACACGTCATGAATTGACCATAACGTAAAAACGACAGAACTCTACACACAAGAGTTCTGTGATAAAAACACGCTGGGCACACAAGATGAGTATGTTGGAACCACATGGCGCACTCACTGCTGGCAGGGCAAGCACGTGCTTTGCTCATCGAACTGATCGTTTTTATAGCGATCATAATATCGCTGCACAGCAGAGATTCGTATTCCAATGCACAGTAGGCCTACTCTCTCTCTCTCTCTCTCTCTCTCTCTCTCTCTCTAAAAAAAAATGAAAACATTCACACTTGAAGTGGTGGATACATTTAAAACGGAGTCAATTTAGAGTGAATTTGGAGTGAATTTTGAGTGAAAATGTTCATTTTCACTCGGAGTGACCTCCGGGATCACTCGAAGATTTTGGAGTGCTATTGATGTAGCGCGATTCCGCTGCTTAAATGCATTCAGTTTTGCTCATAATCATTGATTTCATCCTTCTTCTTTTTTTTTCTTGGAAAGCAAGCACTCCTTAAAGAGGGAAAACCCTGGTTGGACAAATTGCGACGTAAACATGCATTGACATAGTTATGTGATACGTATAAACAATTTATCATGAAAGGAGAGAAGGGTACCTACAGTACATGTATCCAAGATAAACATTATGCATGCACGTGTAGTACCACTTCTCGGGGACTCGAGTGAAGTTAAACGCAGCTTTGTTGATTACATAATGCCACTCTGGTGGTTTCGCCATACCCTTCTCTCTCTCCTACGTTTTCTTTGTTTTCTCCCTCTCTTTGTCTTTTTCTTTTTTCCCTACAAATCGTGTACTTTAAGAATAGACAGACGGTGTTAAACTTCAACTCAAGTGGCTTCTTAAGATCTGCGCCTCTTTCATCCATCTTAGGGACCGTGACACTATTGTGAATGACACAATTAAAAGCATCACACAAGGACTTTCACGCCTCGTTAGACCTTTAAGACTCAGATCTTTTTCTTTCTTTTTGTGTGTGTGTGTGTAGACGTGGACGCCATTGGGAAATATCAAGCTCGAGACAATAAGTGGCCACTTACAATATAATGACCGACCGATGTTGAAGGTAGATTAAATCAGTAACTAAGTCAGAAATTGGGGAACCAGTAAATAAATAGGCAGCGATCGACACTTCGACGGTTTGCCAATCTAATGTGCAGCGATCGACGTCGAAAGTGTCAATCAAATACGTTATTTACGGTCGACGTCGAAGGTTGATAAAATCAGTAAGCAGCGATCGATGTCGAAGGTTGATAATCGGATGGGTGCTGTTCGTAATATTCCGAAGGTTCGTAATTCCGAAGGGTCGTTAAATTCGAAACACACAAATTCCCTAAACCTACAGGTTCGTTAATTCGAACGTTTGTGGCGTTATTCCGAAGGTTCGTTATTCTGAAGATTCATGAATCCGAAAATGAAATTAACGGAACAATATACCTTCTGAATAACGAATCTTCGGACTAGAGAGCCTTCGGAATAACGAACATCGGAATAATAGCTACCGATGTGTAAGGTTGATGAAATTATTAAATAGCGACCAATGTCCAAAGTTGATTAGGTCATACCGTCCGACGTTAGTGATCGAGAAAACTATAAAGTAGCGGCTGATGTCGAAGGTTGATAAAATAAGGACAATTAAATCAAATAGGTATAGCGTCCATAATGTCGAGATCAAATAAAATTGAGCAGCAACGAAGTGTCGAAGGTTTATGTAATCAACTTGGTATCGCACGACGTCGAATGTTAAGCAAAATTATCTGATTTATCCGACATTTGTTTTAGCATTGTAAAGAGGCTAAAGTTACCGTTATTCATTTCTGATCGCAAAAGCAATCATCCAACATTTACTAGTATTTTGACACCTTACGGAGCCGAATGTTACAGTTAATCATTTTCAAATGTTAAAGCAAACAACCGACATTCATTTTAGCATCTTACGGAGCTGAATGTTATCCTTTTTCATTTCCAAACGTGAAAGCAAACATCCGCTATTTATTTTAGCATCTAACTGAGCCGATTGATACCGTTAATCATTTCCAAATGTAAAAGCAACAATCTGTTATTTATCTTAGCATCGTTCGGAGCAGAACATTACCGTTATTCATTTCCAAATTTAAAAGCAAACATCCAACAATCATTTTAGCATCGTACGGAGCCGAATGTTACTGTTTTTCATTATGAACGTCAAGGCAGACATCAGACATTTACTTTACCATCAAACGCAGCTGAATGTTACTGTTCGTCATTTCGAAATGTAATAGCAAATATCCGACATTTATTTTAGTATATGGAGCAGACTGTTACTGCTATTCACCTCCAAACGTAAAAAGCAATCATCTGCCATTTTCTGGGCATCTTCCGGAGCCAAATGTTATTGCTATTTACTTTCGAAAGTAAAAGCAAACACCCGACATCTGTTTAATCATCATACGGAGTTGAATATTAGTGTTATTAATTTCCGAACATCAAAGGGATCATTCGACATTTATTTTAGCATCTTCCGGAGCTGAATGTTATTGTTATTTACTTTTGAACGTAAAAGCAAACATCCGGCATTTATTTTTATCATCGTACAGAGTTGAATATTATTGTTATTCATTTCCGAACGTCAAAGCAAAGATCCGACATTTATTTTAGCATCTTCCGGAGATGAATATTATTGCTATTTACTTCCGAAAGTAAAAGCAAACATCCGACATTTATTTAATCATCGTACGGAGTATTATTGTTATTCATTTCCAAACGTCAAAGGGATCATTGGACATTTGCTTTAGCATATTCGGGAGCTGAATGTTATGGTTATTATTTTACTTTCGAACGTAAAAGCAAACATCCGGCAAATTACTGATACTTTTCAAAAGATTTTCGCGGATCGATTTCAGCTAATTTCCTTCATGTAGCCGATGGTTGACGGGAGAGTTTGATTTTCATATCATTAATTCCGCGCTGGAGCGCTCGGGCAAATGCGGGTGTTTAGACGAGCGTGAAAGTGCGGGCGACTTCCCTCGTCTGTACGCGTCCAAACGCCCGCGTATTACCTAGTACGCCCGGACGAAAGGGCTTCCCGCATTTGCCCTAGGGGTTTTCGTGACGTTTCCCGCGGTCGGCACTGTAGAAGGTAGTTTGTATAACAGGCATGATATTCTATAGATTTAAATCTGATTTCAGATATTTTTTTTCTCAAGTCTATACACATTTTACTTTTTCCATGTATCAAAATCACCTGAAAATTCTGATTTTCAATTTTTTCAACAAACCTCAATAATCATCCCTGTATATGAGGGTCCTGGTCAACAGCTGATGAATGACCAGTAGAGAGAACTATTATATCAATTAACCACAGGATATTACTGTCGAAGAGATGTCAACTTTTAAATTTTTGCAGTATTTGTACTGTGTTGTTGTGGTTTTTATTTGCCAAAAATGCTGCAGAAAATTTATGGAAAATACTGTTTTTCCCCAATGCCATTACTACACATACAGTGTATCTATTGCAGAAAAGGTAAAGATACTGTTTTACCACCCAGAATACGCCTTTTCAGCCCTCAGAATACTGCAATGTTGTTTACTAGGTTGACATCCCGCCTGTCATTCTGTTTATATAAATCTTTTTCAGGATGTACCTGGCTATTATAAAGTGCAGACAATTTTACAGGTGACCCAAGATGCAGAAGAATTTTAATACACAGGAGGATACTCTGTCAAGAAGGAAATGTATAAACTATTTCTGTTTCCTTTTTATATTTAGGTGGAACTGCTCCAGCACAGTGGGAAGACATCACAGGAACGACTCCCTTGACATTTGTCAACGATTGTGTCTCATTTACAACAACCGTGTCTGCCAGGTAAGCACTGCCCTTTCATATCTTTCATTGCAGTCAACATCGCATCTATGTGGTGATAGTGATTCATGCTGTGCAATGAGTTGATAAACAATGTATGGATTTGGATGTGTCTGCTACTAGATATGATTCTAATATGATGTTCCTCAATGCTTTTTTTTTGTGTGTGTCTTTTCACATCATACCACTTATGTAACATTTTCATAAAATACACAAAATAAAAAAAAACAATTAATTACAAACAAATTCATTGCAATAATATCGCAAACACGAAGTATTGTTGTACAGCATGTGTTTATATAAAAGCGCAATGTATCAAAATGCGTTTACAAAGATGTCAGTAATTAGTGTCCACATAGAGAGGCAAATATAGTTCAGAAGGAATAAGTAACATAGCAAAGAAAAGTTGTTCGTACTCTGTAGAGTTCATTATGTCTATGTCCGTCTATGAAATATGATATTTTTTATTGAAGCCCAAGACTGATCCAAGAGGTATATTGATATTACAGGTTCTGGCTCATGGACTGCAAGGAGATCGACCAGGCCAGTAACTTTGCCCGCGAGCTGTACCAGGAACTGAAGGCAGTGCCCTTCATGGCCAAGTTTGTGGTCTACGCCAAGACCCACGATCCCGTCGAGGGCAGGATCCGGGTCTTCTGCGTGACCGACGATAGGAGCGACAAATCGCTGGAGCAGCAGGAGAACTTCAAGGAGGTGGCAAGGAGCAAATTTGTAGAGGTGGGTTGGTCAGATGTTGGGTAGGGTTAGCCTCTGTCAAGGCCCTCTCTTGCTGTAATCACCAAAAATTACCAGGGAGGAGCAAACTGCAGCTAGAGGACTATTTGAAACCTGCCTTAATTTCTTCACTCGGGTCTTTGCATTACCAGATTTTGCTGCTAACATTTTGGAGCCAAATTCACAGCCAATCAGCAGAGCTCTGTTCACAGAAACCCGTTCACAGAAACCCATGCATATATACTTTGCAGTGACAGCCAGTGGGTGAATATAACAATTGCAGTAGTCAAAATGACTATTTACTGACTGATTCTTTCACTAATGCTTTCTCTCAGCTCATAAGTAACAGTTTCAGTTATAATCACACACACACACAAAAAAATTCTCATGCTGATGTACTTTAAAAGCATCAACTTGCTTGTTGGGTCTACACGTATAAAGAGCATGAGGACCTGTGGACAAAGGTTGAGTGGGGCTGGGGGTAGCACAATATTAGATAGGGAAGCAAGTGTGCCCTATTTGATGCACTTAATAGCTCCATGGCTTGGAACTTGTATGTGATGTAGGACTTTTGGCATCAAAAGCTAATTTGTAATTGATGCCAGATTGACTGTCGTCAATACTTGAAGGTAAAACGTGAACGTTTCATATCTGCATTAGAAACAGTACAGTAAATACAGGATACAAATGAAATAATCTTCTTGCCATTGGAATGCTTTCAGCTCATAAAGCAGATTGGGAAGAGAGAGAGAAGATTCACCATTGCCTATTTATAGCTTAATTTCATACCAATAGATAATCAAACTAATCATACGTAAAAAGACAATCATATTCATTGTGTAGAGTCTAACACCATACTTGCCAACTAGTAAGATTTTATCAGATTCAGTAAGATTTTTTACGTTGAAAATAGCAAAGTCAGATTTTCTGTCAGAGAAATCAGATTTTTAAAAATTATTTAGATATACCTTTCATGTGTATTTTCTGAAGATTTGACCGAAAGTAAGATTTTTAACTTCAGTTTGCATATAAAATAAGATTTTTGCAATCCACGAGCAAGATATTTCATCTTGAAATGTTGGCAGGTATGTAACACTAGGTTACTCCAGTAATCTTTGAATTGCAATGGACACCTTTGCTCACACCAAGTCCCATTCTCTTCAAATGACAGGTACTGGAGAGCAGACCAGTGTATGTGGAGATGGCGGGCAACCTCGTTCCTGTCCAGAAGTCCGGTGACCAGCTCAACCTTGCTTTCAATGCCTTCCACGAGAACCGCCTGCCCTTCTTCGTGCGGGTGCGCGACCAGTCGGCAGAAAAGTGTGGCCGGCTTTCCTTCATGCGTGAACCCAAGCAACCGCGAGGCCTGCCTCCCCAAAAGGCGGCGTGTAACCTGAACGTCACCATGCCGCCATATGTCAAGGTGAGACATCTGCATTCTTTCTTTGGAGTAATGTGTAGTTTGCAGCCAGTTACAAATCATTGCATTAACTTTGAAACATTAAAATCATTTTTTTTTTTTCATGTATTGTTCCTCCACTTGCCATTGAATGTTTGATTCATTTCAGCACCACCTTTCAAATTGGACTTAAAATTTTCTTCCTAAGTCAACATTGTTACTGACAGGTTCGTCATCATCTACTCTACATGCAATGTATTTCATAAATTGGGACTTGTGAGACACTTTTGCCTGTATTTGAACTCGCAAGCAAGAACCGTATTTACAGAACATGGAGGTATAAATTTTTTGAGCGAAGAGGTAGAAATTTTCTGCCTGGAGCCAGTATACAATATTTTTATGCATTGTTGATTTTGTAAATATGGGTTGATCATGAAATTCGCAAACAAGAGAACACCACAAAGTATACTACGTTACTGTATTTAATAGTGTGTGATGAAATGGCTTGCACAGAAATGCTTAATTGAAAGATAGCATATCTTAGTGTTGATGTTAACTGAAAGAAATACAAACAATTAATACTGCCTGGTGAAATCAGTGATGCAGCTAAACAGAAGTACCTCGACATGAATACAACGTAGTGCCATGATT